>NW_020450739.1:371834-529073 GCF_003343035.1 Apteryx rowi | reverse complement strand
AGCGGGGCAGGGCGCTGCAGTGGGGTAGGGGGAGTGGGGGCTGCAGCGGGGCAGGGCGCTGCAGTAGGGTAGGGGGAGTGAGCTGGGCTAGAGGGCTGTACTGGTGCAGGGGAACTGAGCTGTGCTGGGGGTCTGCACTGGGGCAGGTGGTTGTAATGGGGTAGTGGGGACCGAGCTGGGCTGGAGGCAGCTGCAGTGGGGCAGAGAGTTGCAGTGGGGTAGAAGCTTGGAAGGAGCAAGCCAGGATGGGGGAAGGGGTTGCAGAGTGTCAAGGAGCTGCAGTGGGGTAGGGGAGACCAAACCAGGATGGGGGGGACTGCAGCGGGTCAAGGTGCTGCAGTGGGGTGAGAACTCAGGGAGGGGGGGGACCGATCTGGGCTGTTGGGGGGGGACACACTGGGGCAGGGAGCTGCAGTGGGGTAAGGGCTTGGAGGGACTGAGCCAGGCAGGGGGCTGCAGCAGGGCAGGGGGCTGCAGTGGGGTAGTGGGAACCGAGCTGAACTGGTGGGACTGCAGAGGGGGCTGCAGTGGGGTAAGGAGGACCAAACTGGGCTGGAGGCAGCTGCAGTGGGGCAGAAACCTGGTGGAAACTGAGCTGTGCTGGAGAGGGGGCCACAGTGAGGCACTGGCAACCAGCACTGGAGGCCCCAGGGACTGCTTGTCTTTGCCCAGAACGGTGGCCACAGAAGATGTGGGGGGCTTGCTGCTGCCCCCAAGCCAGGGAGCAGGGTGTCCCTCCTGGGAGATGGGTTCTGGCTGGCTGGAGACTGGGGGCCGCTCTGGTAGGCAGGATCCTCTCTGCCTGGCCTGTGCGCTAGTGGGATGAGGGATGCTTGGAGGACCGTTCAGGAGAGGGTGGAGGGTCTGTGCCAGCTGGGATTACAGGTGAAGGACAGGCTAGGGTCCACCCTGATGCGAGCCAAGCAGCTCAGCTTTCCCTTTGGTGGTCCCCTGCCCTAATGCTCACCCCTTGGAGAGATTAAAAAGAAAGGGGAAAAAAAAGAAGCGGGGGAAATGCTGCAGGGTGCAAAATGGTTTGGCCAGTATGTGAGGCTCCAGAGCTTCCGAGCTGTGCTAGGATTTCTTCTTCCTGCTTCTGTTTTCCTGCTCCTGAATTGCCACCTACGTGTGCAAAAGGAAAAATGTTGCAGAATGCAAGAGAATGTGACATGAAGAGCCTGACTGCCATGGGGAAAAGCGATGGTTTTATAACTTCCTTAGTAGCTCTGTTTGCAGCATCAAGAAGGAGGGATTGCTGGACTTTACTGTTCCCAAATCACATGGTTGTAGCTTGCTTGCGTTTTTTTGAGCTAGCGTAATGCAAGGGCAGCAGTCATTTCTCAGCCCTTCTGGAAAAGCTAATATGTTGTCAGGGTAAAGATGATAAAGGTTTGGAGCATGACAGGGAGGATTTGGTGACAGCCTCAGCAGGAGTCTGTTCAGGCTGCTCTTCAGTTCAAGCATCCTGATTACAGGCAGCATTCCTGGCTGCTGCATTGTTAGGGCTGAGCTGAACAACTTCTCGCCCCGCCAATGGCACAGAAGGCTGCTGGTTGCCCATGGTGCCCATCTTGCCTTGCGTTCTCTACTTCCCACTTTGCAGTTTTCTGCAGTTTCTGCCTTTTAATTGAGGACAGCCTCGTGCAACTGGTAAATCCCATGTAGCATCTCCGTGTGACTTTACTGCTATATAATTCCTTTTTTTTTTTTTCCTTTTCTTTCTTTCTTTAAAGCAGCAAGAAGCTCCCAGATGGACATTCTGGGCACTGCGCTGTCTGTGCAGGACATTGCCCAGCTGCAGTCTCTGAGCTGCAGGATACCTCACTGATTAACAGGGAGTGCTGTAAATACAGCCAGTCTCTTATAATAGCCATTTGTATTTTAACTGCATGAGACCTTGTTGGACCAGGATAGGAGGTGGCAGTACAAGCTGCCTTTCCTGAGCATCCTGGAGAAGATCTGCATTTGCACCCTCTGCTTCTGAGCTTTGTTCCTGTATGGAACAAACCACAAGGTCCCTCTACCCAAGCACTGGCCCTTTACCCTGTTGCATCCACAGCCAGCTGCGGCTGGCAAGCTGTTCGATGATAATCTGCAGATGGATGCCTTCAAAGCAAAGGATTTAGCCTGCATTTTCACAGCATTCCTCTTCTTCCCCCCATCCATGCTCTCAGTACGGGGAGACAAATTCATTAAACAGCAGTCAGTCGCCATGGAGAGCTAGCTAGGGAACTTGGGTGGGTTTTTTTCACCTTTCTGAAATGTGTGCCTGCAAGACCTTTGCTGGGGTACTGGGCTGCTGTCATTTCACTCTGGTGGCAGTTGTGCTTCTCCCAGTGCCGTGGGGACCATGGGCAGAAGAGGCCCTGGTGTGCAGTTGCAGCACGGTTACAGTGCTGATCTCGGTTAATGGCATTCTAGTAAAGTGAGCACTCTGGGTCTCTTCTCTAGGGGCTGAACTAAATGAACCTGTCATGTGCGCAAAAAAAAATTTTGCGCTTTGTATCCATGGATAATGATCTTCTGATTGAGGTCAAGGGAAGACACTGGTTACAGAAGGAAAGCTTCCAAACCTGCTTTCGGGGCAGTAGAGGACAATTTCTCCCATTTCAAAGGCAATTCCTCTTGCTCTCAGAGGGATGCTGGGCTGCAGGAATGGCTTGCCTTCGAGGGACTCCTGGCTTCAAGATGGCCATGGTTGGGGGAGATGAACCAGACCTTCCTGGCACATTTCTCTGGATCATGTGAGTGAGCAAATGCTGTTACTCCCTCGGTGCAGGGCAGAGCACTATTTTTCTACCAGTAGTAAGTCTTGCTGCTTGCTAGCATGACTAGGAGAAAATATCCTGTGAATCTTGACCTGGGAGCTTGGCTTCTGCTGGTGAAAATCCATATGGAGAAACCCAAGAAGCCTCCGTTGTGCCTTGTAAGGATGCAAAGGGCTGAGCCGGTTTGTAGTACTGCATATACCTGCTGCTTTCTTCAGCATCTTGTATTGTTCAGAGTGAAGGAGGTTAAACCAGCAACAGGGTTAACGTTGCATTGCATTTCCTCCCACTATTTCTTATTTATAGAGGCATTCCCACCCCGGTTTCAGGTCAACTTTGAGCACTGCTGTTGTGGAAGGAGAAACAAGAGCCTGGTCTGCACCCTGATTCTGTCGGGCATTATTTCCCATTGCTTTTTGGTGCAATTGCAGTCAGGATAAGCCTTTTGTGTTTGTACCACTGGATGACTCTGGTGAGCAGCAGCATCTTCCTTGTAAGCCCACTGCTAAAAGATGAGCAGTACTTCTTGCCCAATTTTTTCCTTAAAAAGTAGATTCAGCTTCCTGCAAATGCATGTGTTTCAGCTGAGAAAAGCAGCTTTAAGATTCTGGAAAAACAATAGCAGTTCTTTCAACTATTTTCTAAATGAGGTGTTTCAGCACTGATTGGAAACGCTTTCTTTGGTTTTAATTAAGGGGGAAAAAAAGAAGAGGCATTACATGTTAGTCGAGGCTTGAAGAAGAAAGCACTTCTCTGCAGGTCAAAGGGTAGTATTTTCTGCACTGCTCTCCTGTTTGAGCACACGCATTTCTGCATGCTGCTTTTGGGGAGATCACCTCCAGCTCGCAAAGATGCCTAGCGATTTGGAGACCTGCTTCTCCCATGGATGCTTGCCCCTCGTATCTCCCAACTCTCATGAACTTTCTTTGCTTCTCTGCTACCTCGCATATAAGGATGCTGTTTGGATGGGGTGCACCAGTTCTCGCTTGCTGCTTTGCTTCACAGGCCTCCTGCCAAAAATTCCCTCCACTTATAAAGATGTGGCCAAGGAGGGACCTGGTTCCCACCTATGTGTCCCTTCCTTGCTCTTCTGGACTTACTTTTTCTCTTCCCAAGTGCATTCCCAAAGAAAGCTGGTGACCACTTGAATGCTTCCCTCTGTTCTGTGCTTGCTTTCACATATCCAGCTTTTACTGAGCACGGCCAGTTTCCCATCATGACCTGGATTAAACCAAAGAGGAGAAAATAGGAATTCACGTGTTCAAATAAAACTCAAAAGAGGATTGCTAGCGCCTATCTGCAGCAGAGGGACAGAAACGGAGCCAGAAATAGTTAATGTATCTGTATCCTTTCTTCTTGCATGTGAATGCAGGCAGCATTAGCTGCACTGGCCGGCTTTGTGGGCAGAAACAAAGCTGAGTAGGTGCATGTAATGTTGTTGGCGCTGCGCTGAGCATTGCTCCATGATAATAACCCCAGAGCTGTTCCATCATCTGGTCTGTTCCCAGCCCTGAAGCTGCTGCGTGAAGACAGGAACTGCTTCTTACTAACCTTCCCTTGCTGGAGGCTGACTGCTAGACGCAGCGTAAACCTATGCCCCGGGAGATGGAGGGGGTCTGGGTAGGGGCCAGGATGTGCCACCCCTGTGCATTATGCCTCCACAGGGGTGAAGTAGGACTTGCTGCATTCAGGGGAGTTGCCTGTTTGCTGTCTTGCAGGAAAACCCTGTTTTGTTGGTTGTCAGCCCTTTAATTTAATCTCAGTGGCATTCTCTGAGAAATCCATCCCAAATTCTGACGGCACAAGCTGTGGACTCAATGCTTAGCTTCGAAGCAAGGTCTCCTGCAAGAGGTGATGCTGAGCAAGGTGTCCGCATCTTGCAGCTGCAGGTCTCCAGCTGCAAAATGGAGTTCATGTTGTTGCCGTGATCTGTCCCAGTCTCTCAGGTCATAAGCACTTCAGAGTAGGCACCTTCTCCGAAGTGTGCCTTCTCTTGTACTTCCCTGTGTTTTTTAAATCCTATGAAAGCTCTGAGAGCAGCAGATGATGTTAGAAGGAAATAAAATTAAGGAATGCCTTCTATATGCAGGGAAACCTTTTCTTGGAAGATTTTTTTAGCCTTTCTTCAAACAGTAGGTCACACAGCCCACTTTGTATTTTCCTTCTCCTCAGAAGTGTTGCAGTGTCTTTTCCTCTGCTCTCACCAGCTTTTGCTAAGCACTGGTCTCTAGGACACGAGAGTGAGAAAGTAGAGCCCAGGTACCCCTTCCTGAAGACTGTCAGCAGAGGAAGCATCTAAAGGCAAGGGCAAAATATTCTTTCCCAGGACTTCTGCAGGAAGCCCACGCCCACCAGCTCTCTCTGATGCAAGCCAGGGAACAATATTGTGGCCATAAATATTGTTACAAGACGGGATCTGTGCAGCAGGTCCATCTTGGATTTATCTAGTCCTCTTTTGTATCACTGCCAGGGGACAATGCCATTGCAGCTGCAGAATATGTTCTCCCCCAAAGTAAAGCTGCTTTCATTCACAGGCTGATGCCTTGTCTGCAGGTGCATATGTGTGTGCGGGGACAGAGTCCTCTGTCTGGGGATGCAGAGGAGCAGCAGTTCCCCTTGAGACATACCCCTGAGCCCTTTTCTGCTCCAGAATGAGTAGAGGTAACCCATGTGTTAGAGGTAGGCTAATTCCGTGGGCTTTGGGAGCCAGGGGATTTCTCCAGTCCCAGGCCCATAGATGTGGTCACTGCAGTTTCCCATGCGTGTTCCTCCTCAAACCACCTCGATCCCTCCATTTTTCCACTTACGGCTCTTCCCATAAATGTTGCATAATAAGTTTTGCGCATCCCACTATCTCCTTAAAATATCCTTTAATAAGTTTTACACTCTCCCAAACTTCTCTTCCCCCTGCCTCCTGTACTAAGCCCTATACCCTTTCAGGCAAGAACCCCCTTATGTGGTGAGTCATGTTGAAGGAGACAGACAGTTTCTTTTGCTGGCTCATCTCAGTGAGTTTCAGACCAGGGACAATGGTCCAGTCCTTCTCCTGTGACAGTCCTAGAGTAGTTGGATCAGGGTGCTCATGCTCCCTAGTGATGTTACTGGGGTTCCTCTGCCTGTTGTTGTTCATCTGACCCTTGCCAGGTCTTTGCATTTAATGAGAGCGCAGAGAGCAGGCTGGTCTGGCTCCAGTCCTGTGCCATCACCCAGGTGGCAAAGCYAAATGTGAAAAAGATACCTTCCTTGCCATGAACATTAGCACTAGGTTAAAAAAAAAATCCTGTAGAGAGCAGAGCTCCTGAGTTGTCCCTCTCATCTCACACGTGCACTTGAGCTTGGGAACCCTCAGACACCTGTCCCGGCCTCTCTGATTTGGGAGACCTCATTGCGGAGGGGATGGTGAATGCAATAGCTCGCTGCTCCTGGGAAATCCAGCCTCCTGCTCTGGAGCTGCATCATGTGGATGGGGGTGCTGATGGAGGAGACCTCAGCTGTGGTTCCAGTCTGGTGCCCATGGGAGCTGCTCTAGCTGGTTAGCAGTGTACAGCATAAACATGGTGAAGGACTGGGATCTGAGCGTGTTGGTGTGGTGGCCCTGCTGCTTAGGGGGCTGTGCAGAGCATGATGACATGGTCATGGGGAAAAGAAGCTGGGCCTCGCTGTGACAGTGGTCCACACTCCCTTGAATGCTCCCTTCCCAGGTTTGGTTTATGCGCCAAGAGAGTCTGTAAATGCTCATCCCACCCCATGGAGAAGTAGCTGGGCTGGACATACCTCTGAAGGCACAAGGGACCCTGCTTCTGTTCCCCTTGCACTTACTCTGCCCATCATGCTTAAATAGCACCAGCTGGTCTAGGAGCAGGTCCCAGTGGTGCCTTTAGCTGGCAGCATCTAATGCACAGCTCTCTTGCACGCTTCCTTGCCTTCAAGGCAGCTGTTAGGTGTGCTGTACGCTCCCGCTGCCTGAGCAAGGCTCGTTTGGCAATGCAGGCAGGAACGGGGCACTCTCTGTTCAGCAGGGAGGCCAACATGGTTTAATTACACATCTGAATAGTTCTGGTTTGCATTTGGTTCTCGCTGACTCTCTCTGTTCTCTTTCATTCCAGCCTTCCTCCTTCCATTTTTCATTTTCGTAGTGTTTGATCTGCACTTTCCTCACTATGCCCATCCCATCTCTTTCTGTCCCTTCTTTTTGGTCTGCTCTCCTGTCCCTGTCAGCTGGAGTTTCCCCATGTGACAAGCCTCAGGACCCTGCACAGCTTGCAGGAGGTAGCCAGGGCTGTTTGCTGCTATCACACATCTTGGAGCTGTCCTTCCAGAGGGCCATGAGAAGGGGAGCTCAATGGCCTTGTGTCCCTGGGTTCAGGGTGCACAAGAACAAGGCACATCTCCCTTGTTGTGTCACCTCCTTCACTCCGTAAGAGCTCCCTTCGCTTCCCCTCTGTAGCCCAGGCTCCAAAAGCAAATCCCATCCATTTCCAGCTCTCAGCCTAAGCATCTTGAGCACACGCTTATTTGAGAGGTGTCTAAGAGCAGCAGCCCCAGGCAAGTGGGACTAGCCTGGAGGACCTGCAGCACAAATCACCCACAGTGCTCAGCAGACTCTCTCTGCCTCGCTGGAGATGGCCAGAGTAGCAGGCTGCTCCCTCGCTGCAGTATTTCATACCTCTGTGCTCTCACCTTTGGGGCCTTCGAGGCCTCTGGTGCCTGGCAGGTATCCTTGATGAAATGGTATCTATGTATCCATGATGACATCAGTTTCCCTTTTCCTGGCTTTTTCCCGCATTTCAGAAGCTGACTCTGTGCTGGGGTTTGCTGTAGAGTGGAGTTCTAATTATACATTGTCTGTAATTATCCTAGTTTTTAATAACTACCTAAGGCTATTGGCAAGCCTTGCCAGGCTTAATGTGTAGTGCCTTGGAGAATAGCTAGAAGGACCAGCTCAGCAGCATTGGCTGAGAGAGGAGGGAGATGAGAAGAGCAGGAGATGGTAGCCTAGAACTGCCCGTGTTTCATTGCAGGACAGGACCAAGTCCCTGTAGTGGGTCTCCATGCAGTGCTACTCGACACCCTCAGGTGAAAAAGTGGTGATGCTTTCCTCCTGCTGTTCCTGCCATAGACCTTGGAGGGGCTATATGAGCTCTCCAAGTCAGTATCCTGAGCTTGCTGTGGCTGGGACATCACTGCTCGAGTACTAGACCTGTCTCTTAGAGCATCTGCTTTGTAAAGATTTTCCGTATGCCATGCCTTCTGCCCACTGTCACCACTATACCAACCAAAGACTGAGGGGCTGTCATTTTGTTCTCACACAACAACCCCCAGGCCTTGGATAACTCTCCTTATGCACACCTCCAGGCACCTGAGGTCCTGCTGAGCCTCCTGATACCTTGAAATGACCATAACACTTTTCATGCTAGAAAGCATAAAGAGAAGAGTTGACCTGGGAAGCATCCTTTCACTGGATCTGCGCACCCATTTACCCTCCGCTGGTGCAGCACTCATGCCTGGAGGAGATATTGTGCCCAGGAATAAGCTCCCTGACCCCTATCTCAAATCAGCTTTGGGTTGCCCAGCTTTACCCCCACACGCTGCCTGTTCAGCTCTTGTGCTGGGACCTGGCTGTGTGTGGGTGCTGTTTCAGGCCAGTGGTTGCTCCACGCTTGCACGTGCTTCTGGCTTCAGCCTGAAGCTTGCAAGACTGAGGCTCTGTTTCGGGCTTAGACTCAGACTGCCAGAGCACCTCTGTGCATGGTGCACAGGCATTCAAGTGCATTTTAAGTGCTGAAAGTTGTAAATAATGCATACAGGACAGAGTTCAAAACTCCTGAGTTCCCATCTCATGCCTTAAACCTGCTCTCACCCTTTCTTAGAGATGTGTTCCCCATCCAAGGCAGGCTGCTGCTGTGTGCAGCGAAGGGACACCTGAGAATTTCGGTTGTTCCGCTTTTCTCCACCCACCAGTGGTTAAAACATTTGAGCAGTGGCCTTCACCAGGAGCAGAAAGTAGGACACTGTGCTGCTCAGTGAGGAGTGTAACAGTATAGCACAAGTTTGCAAGAACAAAATCAGATGCTAAGGGGTATAGTGAACAATGAACTAGAGATGCAGCAGGCAAAAAAGGGGATCTGATAGATAAACGCCAAATAAGTAGAACAAAGTATAGTGCAGGTCCCTTGCTTAATAGAGGAGGTGAGCAAATAGGATATATCAAAGAAGGCTGGAACAATTGACGCTCTTTTTTTGCTTCTGCTTTCATTTACAATACTAAAAAAAAGCTAGTTGTGATCTGATGCTTAAGAGAACTGAAGGTTTAAGAAGAAGAGAATGGAGCAGGCCAGACAGGGGAAGAGTAGATAAATACACCTGCCTTCTCCAAATGTGTTCTTAAACAATGGCACTTGGTGAACCCTATCATAAGGCAGCAGTCCAAATGGTCTGCGCATCATTAGCAGTGAGTGGGGAACACACAGGTCCCAAAAGCTGAGGAAATTGCTAGGCTTGACTCTGTTTTAAAAATGGTGAGTGAGGGACGTCACATCAGTACCTGGAAAAATGATTATATACCTGGAACAAATTATTGGCCTGCGTGCAAACACCTGGGAAAATAATCTGATGAGCAGCCAGGGCCCAGTCCAAATTTTATCAGCAGCATGATTTCCTTCTTCATCGGGTTCCCTGCCCTAAGAGGGGAAGGAGAAAAAGTCATAAAGGTGAAATCTTTGGGCTTCTCTAAGGGTTCGAGTGGTCACCTGTGAGCCTCTTTGGGAGACTGGAGACGTCCCACCCAGTTGGACCGCCCATGATACACCCCAGCAGTGTCTGGTGAGGATGCCCAGGCTGCTGTTGCTCAGCATTTCCATTAACAAGTTGGGTGATGCCAAGGAATATCCATGTGGCTGGAAAGGTGTTCCAGGTGTTTTGGAGGGCAGCGTTAGGGCTAGAGCTGGAGAAATGGTGAAAGCAAGCAACTGAACATACCTCAAGGTACATACGCTGCCTGGGAAGAGGAGACGTCAAATGTGTGTGTGCCTGCAAATGCGGGAAATGGCTGTGTAGCAGAAAGGCAATCAGCAATGAGCTTCTGCTAAACGCTTGCTCAGCTCTGCCCGCAGATGTGGATTTATGGGGAGAATTAAGAGGGTGTCAGCAGCTAGATCTGGGACAGGCTGGTCTTGATGCTCCTGACATCTGCATTGTTTCTGATGATTTCAGCTGTTTCTGACAGCTCCTCTTGGAGTTGCAGGCCAGAAGGTCTCGTTGTCCTCTAGGGCTCCCAGATGCGTAAATGGCAAAGTAGCTCCCTTTTTAACAGGGCCAAGTTTTTCGCCCAAAGCAAGTAGTGTGGCAGCCACCAGCTAGATGCTGAGTGAGGGAAAGCAATAATCAGTTGTTATTGTTATTCCTGTGTTAATCTTGGTCTTCCAAAGCAAACCCCAGCAGTAAAAATACAACTTCTAGACTATTATTCTTGCAAAGAGTCTGTAAAAGCATTGGGCAGCTGTCACATGGATATCGGAGTTGAGCTACAACAGAAGGAAACAGTGGAAAGCAAGGATGTCTAAAAGCAAGAGATTAAAAAAAAAAAAACAGTGCAAAATTGAGCAAATCCAGTATTTCAAGATCTGTCTGCTTTAAAACTGAGGCCGTGCATGGCAGGGGGGGGAATGGCTGAGGCATTCGGGCAGAAAGGACCTTCCCTCTGAGCTCTTGGGCTCAAGACATGGCTGCATTGCTAGAGAGCTGCACCGAGGTCTGGTGTGCCTTTGATGGGGAGTAGAGGAGGTGGAGGATCAAGGAGTGAGACTGAAATTGTGGCTTCTTTTTTCTTCTGTAAGAGCAAAAACCCCAACGGAAAGTGCTTGCAGATACAAGTGTGCTTAGTGTGAGCAAAGGCTGGCAGGGAATAGGAGGATGAAGATGATCGGGGCAGCAGGCAAGGGAGACAGCTCAGCAAACTTCCAGTTTAACCAAAGCTGCAGCATGCTGGGACCAATCACTCTTCTTATAATGGTGCAGCTGCTGCTGGGAGGAAATAAATCCCACTTGTGAAAAAAGACTGCAATTTGTGTGCAAAGCCTGACTTCCCCCTGCCTGCAGTTCTGCGTTGCACTTGTGTTTCCCTAAATGAATGCAAGTATCCTGGAAGCGGAAAACCTGGAGCCAAAGCAACACAGCTCAGATGCTTGTCTGATGCATCCTTGGGCCTTTATAATACTTGTTAGGAGGAAATGAACCCAATTACACATTGTGTTACCATCAACCCAATATATGTCTGTGCACTGGTACATGGGCTCCTCTTTATAGCTGGCTTCCTAATCTGAGAGATGACAGCTCCTCAGATAAGGTGGTCGTGCAGCCCCATATTTACTAATGATACAAAAAACAGCAGGGAGGGCGAGGCTTAATCAGTGGAAAGGAAATAATATGGCTAAACAGCATTCCCGCAGCACCCCTCATCTTTCCAGCTGCATCCCATGTTTCACATGGGACAAAAATTACTAATTGGAGTTTAAATACACGAGATCAAAGATCATTAGAGACTCTTTCAAAGTAGCTCCAGATTTTTAGGTTTATGTGTTGATCAATCCTTTCCTGTTTCCTGATCCTAACTCCAAGATACTTTGAGGAAGAGAAAATAATATAACTGCCAAATTCCTATGGACCCAAGTGAAATCCGTTTTGCTATGCAGTGAGTATAGAGTCATGAAGCCCTGCATGGGGAGGTCTCTGCCAGCTTGCACGATTGCTGCAGACCTACTGCTGGGAAGCTAACAAAGCTGTCCCTGATGCATACAGGTGAAGTAGCCATGCAAAAAAATCCTTTTCATAAAGGTCTGTAGCTTCAGCACCCCTCCTCTAGACTAGAAGCTGTTGAAATAAGTCCACCTCATTTTCTGTACCCACTGTCTCACTTCAGTCTTCTCCGTTCCTGCAATGTGTCAGTCTGAAAATCCAAAGGAAGGAGAGCAGGAGCTCAAACTGGGTGGAAAATTTCCAGTGGTTTTCTTTAATTGGCTTCTCCTCTGTAAGAAGGATTTCATATATTATGACATAAAAAAACCCAAAAAACTATCAATATGGTTTCCACTTTCTAAAATAGCCAGTCTTGCAATCAGCAGGCAGGTTGTGGGCACTCTGCAGTATGAAGTCGTGTCAGATGACAGGCTGTTATCAGGCACTGTATAAAGTGTTTGCGTATTTGGAACTCATGGAAAAAGGTGTCAAAGAATGCCCTTTGCATGGTAAGTGCTGACACGCTGCGATCTGCAAAGTTTGCTGTCGGTTCACTGCACGTTATCATCTGCTTTCTTCCTAAGCAGGGGCCAAAAAGAGCTCACAAAAGGCCCAGAGTGATGGAAGAGGAGTTACAGGTCAAGGAGGACCCAGGTGAAATAGCAGTGCAGATGTCTCTCAAGTCCCGGATGCTCAGAGCTCAGAAGACAAGCTGCTAGGCCCCTAGGCAATCCTGTACCAAAAAAAAAATCAGAATATTCTAAAATGAATAATTGTCAGGGTGGAAGGGATTTTCCCTGCTAATTTTGCGCTCTCTAATGCTTTGGAAGGGCATCTTTGGGGTGGCTGGGATATTGGTGTGCTCTGCCAAAGTGTGTACCACTGCACCCAGCCTGAGAGAGATTTCCTGCCTGTGACTTTGTTTGAGCCGTAGCACAGAGAGATGCCTGAGTGTTGCATCCTGCATATCTCCTGCTTGTGGGCTGGCAGAGGATGGAAGAGCATGCTCAATTGTTCTGCTCTGCTTTCATCCCCGACTTGCTTAATTGGCTTCAGACCATGGGGAAAGGATCAGTGTGTGCACAGGGAATAGCTGAACGTAGGGACTGCTTGGTGGAGAACAAGCGACTTGCCTGATCAGCTGGATAAAAAGGAAGGAGAGACGAGCATGCAAAGTTAATCAGCTTGTTGGGTAATGGTGGGCCAGCACAGCACAGCGGGCTGCTCAGGTGTCCTTGTATTGCCTCAAAAAGGATGGAGCAGAAAAAAAAATCTGCTAGCTGCAAATCAAAAATAGTCAAAAAGTGGGAGGTGAGTGTAAGAAGGAGTGGCCCTGGCAGAGAGATGAATGTCTGCCGTGCTTGCCTGTACTTTAGGAAACCATTGCACTGAGGATCCTCCTCCGCATTGATATGCTGGCATGTGTGTGACATTGCCAAGCAGAGCCAGGAGGATCATGGCCTCGCTTTAGCCGTGTTGCTCATTGATGTATCCATGTGTGCGCTCATTTTYTTTTCTTTGGTCTGTCTTTTTCTTTGGGGTTTCTCTCATCTTGTTTCTGTCATCTGGGGTTTTTCATCCAGTGACTGGTTTTTGGGGGATTGCCTCACTGGGTTCTGAAATGCCTGGTATAAGGCATGTTTGAGGTGGATGGTTTGTGGATTTCCTGGAGTTTACACGGTCTGGGGCTGCGAGAGAAGATGAATAAACTTTTCTTCTAGGTAGTTTAGCCTGTAATTCCTTGAAGTTTCTTACCTTTTTCTGTGACTGTTCTGATATGGCTCTGGTGGGGACGGGGTATTCCGGGGACAGGGTGTTCCACGGGCGGGGAGATGCTTGCGTCGAGAGAAGGTGGGATGCCTGTGACATGTGCGGCTGGGCATAATTGCAACGGGTGTGCAAAAGAGCTGGAAGCTACAGGAGAAGCCTGAAGGGAGGAAAAATATTGAGGCTCGCCATGATTTGCAGCTAAAATCCTGGGGGTTTTCACCTCTTTGACTAGCAAAATACTGCAAGGGCAGAAAAGGGAGAGAGCAAAGTCTAAAACCTTCTCCCAAACTATTAACATTGTCTTCTGTTTCTTGGTCAGAATACCCAGTGTGTGGCATTTGGGGTTTTTCTGTTTAAAAGCTCAAAACATTCAGCACCTGCTTTCTTTGAAATTATTCATGTTGCCAGAACACCAGGTTTCACTTGCATCTTGAGGGGTAGTTTCTGAACAATCTTTGCACCACTGTGGGAAGCCCAGATGGTACAAGGCAAGTCCAGAGCAATGTGCTGGTAATTAGGAAAGACTTGGTAGATGCAAGTCAGGATTCAGTGCAAGTGTGGGATGAGCTCTTCTTGTAATGAGGGGCTTGGGGTAGTTTGTCCATCCAGTGGTCCCAAGCTGCAGGGGGGCTGCTTGTTCCCCAAAGCAGGATGCTTACTTTGGACTCCTCTGCTAATAAGCTTGTTTGTCTTCTGGCGAGTCCTTGCTTGCCTTTACATAGGCTTTGTTGTGCATCCTTTCTTTGTCCCTGTCGCAGGGAGCTTTTTTTCTGCCACGAGTATATCGAGCTGCAGCCATGGTGTGCGGGGAGCAAGGTGCAGGCAAGCATTTCTCTCCCCGAGGTGGGATGAGAGCTGGTGCTGAGCTCTTTGCTGAAGGGCTCTGCTTTGGTCCCTCTTGACAGGCACCAGAAATTGAGTCAAATGTGCCTCAGCAAGAAAAGGTTTATAGCTCGAGTGGGATGGATGGGGGGAGGGATATGTGGTCAGGCAATTCCCAGTCACTGAGGCTTGCTCCAGCATTATCCCGTAATGAGATCCCGAAACATAAGCCAAAATTTCTTGCTCTTTGTGTTATGACGCATTTGGTTGAGCTTTGCATGGCTGAGGCCAGGCCCATGTGGGCCCTACTCCCTCCAACATCGCTGTTTGCTGGCACAGGTGTTAAACCATGAAACACATCTGATCCCTGCGGAAGGTGCAACTCAGGGGAAATTAGCATATTTAATTAAGGTTTCTGGTGAACGGCATCACACAGTTCCTTAATTAACTGCTACATCCTCAGGAGGTGGGCTTCCCGAGCATGTGTGGGAAGGGAGATGCAACATGCATCACCGCTTTGTCCAGCAACTGCTGCCCAGGGCGCAAGACATCTTCCTGCCACCTAGGTAGACTGTGCCACTGTGTCGTGGAACTGAGAATGGGCAAAAATCCAGTGCAAAGTGGAGATTTCTAAACCCAAACAGAATCTAGTAAGGCTTTATCAGGGGAGAGGGAAGGCTTTGTGCCCAGGGAGGTTTACTAAGACAGACATGCAAGCTTTGCGGGCAAGGAAATGCCTTTTATTTTGAGGATTTGATTAATTGTGTCCCCTAAAGGTTTGAAAGGGCTGTTGTTTTTGTTGAGGAAATTACATCTTTTGGTCATGGAAACAGAGTGAGCATGGACATTGGCACATATCTTGTTGCTTTGAAGTCTAGCCATGTGAGGGGTCAGCAAACATATGAGTGTTTCTTACCTGAGTGCTTTTAAGTCCCCTATAGGTAGCAACGCAAATCTCACCACCTTCTTCCTTTTCACCCCCTGGCTAGTAGCGCCCATGGCTTTCTTTGGGATAGATATGCACACATATGTGTGGAAATGTTCTTGGGTGCTGGAGGGAAAGGGGAGGGAAGCAGTTTCTCCACCTGGGTGGTTGGATAATTGAAACTGCCCTGGCTGGTCCCCCTCTCTCAGCCTCATGGAGCAGATCATAGCACGTGGCATGCCAGAAACATTCAGCAAAGGCTGGATCACTGTGATTGGGAGGAGAGAGGAGGCAGGGACGTATCAGAGTTTGCTGACCCCATGTCAGTGCTGGGAGAAATAAAGGTGCTGGAGGCTGGGTTGGAAGGTCCCTGCTGGCTTGGTGCCACTAAATGAGGTCATTAGTGAGGTCATTAGTGAGGTCATTAGTGAGTGGACTGCACTGCCAGAGTGATCTAGCCCCTCCTCTGCATATTTACTTGGGCATTAGCCCTGGGAGCATCAGAGATGCTGCCTTGGCTCAGGTTTCAGGAGGCAGCGACAATGTCTAGAGATGGCTTTTCTCCAAAACAGATCTCCTGTTGAGTGGTCTGCATTCTCCAAGGGGGGGTTCGCAGATGAATGTAAGACACGGTCCGTAACTCTTGTTGAGAAGACATGACTTGATCTTCAGAGGTACCTGGCCCCATGGAGATGCAGGCGTGGCATGTAATGGGAATCACTAGAACTACTTGACTGACAGAGGGAAAGTGTTCCAAAGAGCTACATGCAGAAGGCTGGATTTCCTCAGTGGTCTAAAAACATTCCCTCTCCATGAAGTTGGAGGGGCTATTCCCATGTTTAGCAGCACAGTAGCTCACCTAGCATGGCCGGAGAAAACCTAACAGCTCCTGTGCCTGTGCTGGCCTGGAGAAAGTATGGAAGGGGAAGGCAGGACTTTAGCAGGGTAGAGGCAAGGCACAGCCCTTGGGTTTTGCCCTTCTGGAGCTGGAGTGGGATTGTTGGCACACCTGCACTGCCCCCTGCGATTGCTGGCTGTCTCCCACCTGGAGGAATGCCTCTCAAATACCAGGAAGACTGCACTCTCTCGAGCCGGCAGGTTGCTCTTAGCAGTTGTTGTTTCCCGGCATCAGAAAAGGTTCAGTTAGAGTTTGGCACTGAGTCCCTGGTGCTCTGCAGTGGAAGTTAGCTCTGTGCTCCTTTGTAGGCAGCCAGCATGCCTGTTCTCTCACCATCCTCTGTCCTTTATGTTCACAAGCAGCAGCGGAAGGGCAGCAAGCAGGGCTACTTTCAGCCCAGAGTCTGAATAGGCTGGGGGAGAGAGGTCTTCACACCTGGGACCAGTCTCTCTTGCCAGGGGCAGTAACGCCCACTGCACCAGGTAGTGATAAAGGGAACCTGCATTTCCCTTAACCATCTTCCTTGGTGAACCGTGCTGGATGGTGACCATCAGTGAGCCTGCTAGCTTGCAGATGCATTTCCCCAGCTCCCAACCTCTCCACCTTATCCCTTCTCCTTCCTCTCTTGCAGTTGGGAAGACATCACTGATCACGAGGTTCATGTATGACAGCTTCGACAACACGTATCAGGTGAGAGCCTCGCTGCCTCCAGTCGTGCTCTGACCCAAACTGCTTCATACTTGTGCTCTCAGCTGAGCCTCTCAGACTACTGCCCTTCATAAGAGGCTGGGAATGGGTCCCTCAGTGCTGCCGAGGGGCAGCTGGCGGGATGATGTGCCAGCTAGGTGCACCTACGTACAGCTCTGCCAAAGGATTTGCATCTGACCTCCTTTCCTGAGATGGTGTGCATGGATGAGATCAGGCTGGTCTATCGGGGGAGCAGCCTTTTGGCTGAGTGACAACAGGAGTCTCTGCTCGTGCATGGGGGAAGGCCAAAATCCGTGAGTGCGCTGGGGTTACTGCTGAATTTGCCAGTTCTCGCAACACCTGCTGTTGTGATCGATGAGTAAATGCCAGTGATCTCATGTTTCCCTGTTGCTCTGTGCACATTGCTGAGACTTAAAAACACAGAGATGTCATTTTTTTCCTGCTCAGCTCATGTGTGAATATCAAGAGATTCCACTGAATGCAGTTGAGTCACTCCAGCAGAGTTGTGGTGGGAGCTGCCCCAAATTCACTGCCTCTTGGCAGATGCTCTTCTGTCTCAATATGCCTTGCTTTTCCTGTCATGGTGCTTGTTGACAACGGTGTCTGCAGCCTCTTTCTTTCACCTGAGAGAGGAACATTGTTGCCTCAGAGCCGTTTGATAAAATACCTCCGTCTAAAAGTCCACTTTCCACCACACCTCAGGCTGGCTGTGGTCTGGAGGAAATGGAATTGGCCCCAGGGCAGCCACTCCTCCAAAGATGGATGGAAAGCTGTGCTGAGCTGTCAAGGCAGGCTACAATCCCTCACCTGAAGGTGCATGCATGAGTACAGCACCTCTTCAGGACCTCCCTGCACACATAACGGCACCTAGCCCATCCTGTGCAAGCAAATCTCCCCCGCTCTGTGCCACAGGCCAGGTCAGTGCTCAACCAGTCCCAAAATCACAGGGACCATTTGCCTTTCTGTTGCTTCCTTGTGTCACTGTATCTAGGAACAGGGTGGTTAGCAGCAGGACAGCAGAGACCTAACTTCCCTGGGGAGAATGCAGCCTTCCCATTTGGGAGCCTGCTTTCCTCCAGCCCAATATTGACAGCGTTTCCAGCACCAGAAATGAGGCTGGGGTGTCCATGTGTGTGAGCTGGGCATCCCGAAAGGACAAGTTGTTCTGGGCAGTTCATGTTCATCCTTGTTTATGTTTCCACCTGGGAAGTGCTTGCTGTGAGTACTAGCAGCACTGGGACAGGCAATAGCTCGTTAGGTTGCAAGAGGAAAGGGTGTTACTCATGGAACAGCCCTAGAAAGGTAGAGCTGGGAGGAAGGCAGAAGCTCCAGGCCACGCTCCTGCCCAAAGGCAGCTTTGGCCCTGCCTGACCCCCTTCCGAACAACTCATTATCTCACTGTAACCCAAAATAAAGATGATGGGGAACACGCAACCTCCCTGGGCACCCTGCTCCAGTATTAGGAAGTATTCCCACTGCCTGTTCGAAATCTTCCCTCGCTGTCATGTGAGCCTGTAGCTTTTTTTCCCTGAYTGCATTGTCTCCTTTCCCTTGCTTTCCTCTTCCACAGTGCCCTTTCAAGGTCTCTGCAGGCTGCTGCTGTGTTACCCCTCAATCATCTCTAAACACGACTGCCCCAGTTTTGACGACCTTTAGTTGTGGGACCCATGTTTCTATGACTCCAGGCACAGTGTAGAGGGAATGCAGAGCCCACGCTGAGGCTGGCATGATTTTTCTGTTTAGTAACCCCTGTTGGATCATTTCCAGATGCTTGTCCGATCACCCCTTGAGCCTGTGAAAGCTTTTTGCTGAGCTTGTCACTCTCCTGCCACTGCCGTTTTTCTTTAAAGCCCTGGACTATGCTCGGTTTTAAAAGGTCTCTGTTAAGTAGAGGTGAACATTTCCGTGCAATGCATCCCATTTCCTCAGTGCCTGCTAATAGAAACCACTGCTAATGGCCTTTCTCCACATGCAAAAGCGATTCAATTAAGAGGATGTTCTGGCTGGCACCACTGCTTTCTAGCCACCTAATGTGCCCCTGAGACTAGCCACATGGCCTGTTTCACCCACCTCGCCTGTCCCCCCATAGGGGACCCAGGTCTCCTTCCTTCTGCAGCGGCATGATCTCATCCTCCATTCCCCTCCCTCTGCCCCAGCTCTCCTGCACCAACTCCGCTTAAGTGATGTTTGTCTGAGTGCCAGCGAGAGCCTGAGCACTGAAACGAGGTTACTTGCCTTGCTAGGGCCAGGGACCAGATACTGAGCTAATCATTTCCCAGGCTCCATCACTTTTATTTCTTCAATTCCCATTTGCCTTTGGCAGACAATTCAAAACACAGCAGTCGCAGGGCCCTGGGGATGTCCTCAACCTCCATGGAAGGGCTTTCAGCTGGAAGTGGCTGTTTGTAGGCTTGCACAGCTGAGCCAGTGCACGCTGCCTGTGGGCCCAGCCTGGAGCCAACTCCTAGGGACAGCCGCAGGGATGATGCTGGCCTGCATGCATGCTGCTCCTGCTCCTTGCAAGGGAATCAGAGCTGTATGCCCCATGGAGCAGGAGCAACATGGGGCAAGGGGCTGAGCCACTTGGCTGGGTGCTCTCACAGCTGGCATTTTCAATGTGGGGGCATGAAGCTGGTGAGCCGGCCACGTCACCTAAATACCAGGCCTGGGCTTGTAAGACGTATTTGATGCATTCTGCAGTCGGACTGTGTTGGTTAGGGGGGCTCTCGGGGATACTTCTGTGCCCACTTGCTCTGTTGAAAGCAGAAGCAGAGCTTTAGGTCCCCCCCAACTCTTCTTGCTCTTCATTTCTCTTCTTCTTCTATTACAGGCTACAATTGGCATCGACTTCTTATCAAAAACCATGTACCTGGAGGACCGGACGGTGAGTAGCCGGAGTTGCAATTGCTGCCTTTGCCCAGCTGACCTCCAGAGGAGGGCTGTGCCCACCCGGAGCTCTCCACGAGAGCGAACCCTCTCTTGGCCACTGGTTTGGGCTTCCCAGCCAGCCTGAATGGGCGGAAAGGCCTTTCTGTGGCCTCCCTGGGGCTAGTTGTGTCCACGCTGCTCCTGAAAAGCATGCATGGAGAGGGGAAGGAGAGCTTGGTTATTCCCCAGGTGCTCACAGGCATTATGGAAAATGGCCGTGAAAGGTCAGGGGACTACTTAAAGCTTTCTGATTTATTGATTTAGAGGGGAGGGAATTTGGGAAATGTCAATGAAAATGGAAGCAGATAGTAGGGAGAGGAAAGCCACTGTGCTAGCACAGATATGCAGTCTAACATCTCTCTTGGGCTGGCTCCATTACCAAACGCCATCCTAATCAAACCCACTGACGACCCACAGCAATGGAGTAGCCAGCAGCAGGGCGGGCAGGTTCCCGCAGAGAGCCACCGAGCCACAGCTCCTGCAAGAAGGACCCTGAGGAGATGCAGTGCCTGTGCAAGCACTGGCCTTGACCCAGGTGCGAGTCGGTGCCAAGCCATAGCAGCTCTGCCAGCACGCCGCTGGGCTGGCCTGGGATGCCCCAGGCCTGCACAGGCAGGCACTGCCTCTGCCTCTGTCCTGAGCCAGCTGGGAGCTGCATGTGGCTCTGAGCCTGAGCAAATATGCCTGCATCTGGCTTGCCTCCCCTCCTCAGGCATCCGGCCTTTCTTCATCCGCATCCAGTCAAGGAGGCAGGCTGCTCCCTGCTCTGCAATGGACCTTGCCATTTTCCTGCCCAGCAGGTTCCTCCYTGCAGTGTTTTGGGGACCTAAGAGGAACAGAGATCTCATGTCATGGGGAGCATGGCATCTATCTATCTTCCTTGCAGTTCCTTCAGCAAACCTCTGCATGGATTAACAAATTCACCCAGGGCCTTTTGCCCATCCTGAGCTGGCAGTGTGGGTGCTTCCGGCCAGGTCTGCGCTCCTGAGACCCCATGTTACACAGCTCCTGACTGATACTCCTCCTTGCCACTCTGAGCACTCTCCTCCACTGGCCCTTCCCTGCCAGTGGAAGGTCCCATGAAAGGGACAGAAGTGGCTGCTCTCAAGCTGCTGCTGGCCGGAGAGAAGTACCACATATGCAGGTGACAGCCAAGGACACGCTGCAGGTTGGGGTGGTGTTTTGGGGGGACACCTGGAGCCAAATTCCTCTGGGCTCCTTTAGAGAGTTCACCCTCAATCACTGTCTCTCATATGCTCCCTTCTGCGTTTCGAGACCTCTCCCACCGCTCTGTTTGCTGACCATCTCTCTTGTTCCCTCTTGCCCCCCCCCCGGAAGGTCCGGTTGCAGCTCTGGGACACTGCGGGCCAGGAGCGCTTCCGGAGCCTCATCCCCAGCTACATCCGAGACTCCACTGTGGCCGTGGTCGTCTACGATATCACTAGTGAGTTGGACCTTCTGCCTGGCACCTGGGGCATGATGGGGGTGCTGCTGTGCCTGTGTGTGTCTGCTGACTGCGTGGCTGCCAGGCTGGCTGTAGCAACAGGGCTGCCAGCAGCCGGGTCATTAAAAATGTTCTCTGAAGAGTCTGGAAGGTGCTAATCTTGTTCCCAGTGCTATTTGCATTTGCATTTTAAGTGGCAATAGGGTCTCTGGGAAAAATTCAGGCGGCAGAAGAGCAGAGCTCCCGAGGAGAGACTGAGCCCAGTCCTTTGTGCATAGCTAATTAATACTTGCAGGAGAAACAGATCACATTTTTAAGAGGCAGCATTATGCTGAGAGCTTTCAGACACTTCAGTACAGGGAGTGAGGTGTGATGGCATGCGCAAGAACCAAAGGGAGCACTGGATCATCCAGCACAGCTGACACCCAGAGCTCCCCTCCGGGCAAAAGCAGCCCCATGCCTCCCGGCTCGGTGTCCCTGCTTCCCCTCACCCTGACAACTCCCCTCATCCTGCGGCTGGGAACACTGTCTTACTTCACACCTCGCTCCCTGCTCTGCTCTCGGCTCTGTGCCCCCTTCTCTTTGGCTCTGCCTCGCCTCGGAGTACACCTTCGGGGACACTGGCTGTGTCCCAGTGCCTCGGCATTCCTGCAGCCAGGAAGTGGCCCAGCAGCCACGAGTCCCTTCACTCCAATAAGACACCCCTACGGCTCTGAGGACAAGCAGCTTTTCATGGAAAAGCTGGAAGAGCTAGAAGCAAATTTTTTATGTTTAAGCTGGAATTACTTTTCCCATCGTGTTTGCTCTTGCAGCTCTGGGCCTGGGCAGCAGCACCAAACCTGGCCCAGGAGCGCCCCTCAGGGCTAAGCACCTGTGTCATTCTGCCTCCTCTCCCACAGATCTCAACTCCTTCCAGCAGACAGCCAAATGGATTGATGATGTCAGGACAGAAAGGGGAAGCGACGTCATCATCATGCTTGTCGGCAACAAGACGGACCTCGCAGACAAGAGGTGAAGCGGGCATCTGGCCGTGATAGTACTTACTGGGGCATCAGCTCATCAGCGGGGCCGGCATGCCTTTGGGGGCAACTGCTGGGGCAGCTGGCATTTTGGGGTGGCAAAGGTCCTGTTTGTGCGCTAGCAGGAAGCCCCTTGAGGCAGGTGGCTCTCAGTGCAACCATGTGTGATACTGCTCCAGGCCAAGCTGGATTTTTCTGGTAGAAGCGGGGCCAACCTGAGGCAAAAGAGTCAGGGAACATTTTTCGGGGAGTTCATTCCTGGCTGTGCCAACGGTGGGAGGCTGCCCGGAGCTGGCAGGGTCTTCCTTTTTCCTAGTCTGTGATTGAAAAGACCCTGTTGGGGAGGGTAGCAAAGGCTTAAGCAAAGGAGAGATGTGCAAGAAACATGGATGGGAGGCAACCAAGCAGATGTGACAGGCTGCAGGCTGACCCCAGGGAAACGTGGCGAAGTGGGGAAAGCTCGGGTCAGGTGGAAGGCACTGTGGCTGCCAAATCCTATTTTTCCACTGATCAACTGGAAAAATGGCCTGGAAAAATAAGGCAGTGCCTGGGGAGGGTGGCAGGTGGGGGCACATTTTGCCCTGACCCTGTGCAGCAAAGCCTTTTTTGCAGTGTTCGTGCCAGTGGGATTAGTTACCTGTCCCCTCCTCTGTGTCCTCAGGCAGATAACAATTGAAGAAGGGGAACAGCGAGCCAAAGAACTGAAGGTCATGTTCATTGAGACCAGTGCAAAAACAGGATACAACGTAAAACAGGTAAGAGGCCCCTGCTCCAGCCAGGACCATGCTAGTGAGCTGGCAGCCATCCAAGGGAGTCCTTGCAGCGATTCCCAAAGCCCTACTGTGTATCAAGAGCTGCAAGGAAGGGGGAACGGTGCAATCCAGCTGCAATGCCGGGGTGAAACCCACTTGCTTCCTGAGCAGAAAAGTCTTAGGCCATCACTATTCCTATTGCTGTAGTGCTCTGGTCCCCCAGGCTGCCCCGTCATTCAAGACACAGTGTGCCATACAATATAACAGTATGCGTATCTCTGACTGATCTGTGTTTCCGGTCCAAGCTGCCACTAAGCAATGTCAGCTGAGAAGGAAGTACTAGTGGAAGTACTAGTAGCAGTGGAGGTCCTAGCAAGTACTGGTAGGGACTTGCCCTCCAGTTGGGCCTCAGGGAAACCACAGTGCAGAGCAGGTTCGTTAGATGTGCTTACAGCACAGATGTCACAGCACAGAGACCAGAAAGGAAGGGGCTCAGCAGAGCTCGTCACCATGCAGGAGCTCTTTTTCAGGTGTTCAGTGTGGTGTTTGCATTCCCCGCGAGGTGTCTGAACAAGCCAATGCATAGAAACATGTGGCTGCATTGCTCTTGTCCTTGGCAGACAGCCTTGGGTCTAGACACTGCTGCAAACCTCTGAAGCCAGCCAGGATTTCAACAAAATATAGTGATAATCATTTGTCATTTCCAGTAGGTATCTGTTGTGGCCCAGACATGATAAATCATGTTCCAAGATAGAAACCACCTAATTCCTTTTCCAGCCTGGGAGATAGGATATAAAATCATCCATGCCCATCATCCATGTATGACCAGGGCTCCCATAATCGATCATCTTAAATAAATAACACTCTTTCACTGTTGAAAGACAAGCAGAAAACATGTTTTTTTTTTTTCCCCAATAATGGAAAAAAGATTTGTAGCATCTCAGGCACCTAAATTGGCAGTTTATGAACATGCACTGCATACAGATGGCCTGGCACCTCTTTGGAGTTATTCACAGTAATGGCCCCCTTGCTGCATGCTGGTGGAAGAAAAAGGATCCCATGCACTGGCCACCACTGCCGGGGCATGCTCGGTRGCTAATGCTGAGCTCTGATCATCATGAAACGGGCTGAGGAGGAGCAGAGAGCCTGGATATCCCCTTGGCAGCAATGGGCAGAGATCCACTCAGTACAGCCAGGGCCATTTATATCTAGCTGGGCAACTCTACCAGCTTTGCCTTCTGCCCTCCTTCAGGCCAGTCTCACCCTCTTAGCAAGAGGGAAATCTGCAGGCTCTCAAGCAGAGCCTGGCAGCTTTTCCTTACACCTTGGATTGCTCAAAGTGCTGACTCCCTGTGCTCCCGCAGCTCTTCCGGCGTGTGGCCTCAGCTCTGCCAGGAATGGAGAGTTCCCAAGAGAAGGGCAAAGAAGGAAGTATCCTTTCTGAAATAACCCTCCAGCTCTTCCCACCTGCAGACCCCCAGGAGGACTTTGCAAATAGAGTTTGGGGTTTTGTCCCCTCCATCATACAGGTGAGGAAGCTGGAGGCCGAGGCAGGCAAAGGGATTTCCCTGAAGTTGCACAGCCCCGCAGCACCAGGCCTGGGTACAGAGTCTGGCCACTGTTCTGCCTGCTGGGTCTCACCATCTCCCCTTGCCAGGAGTAGCCAGGACAAGCTAGGATAGCAGTGGGGGACTTCTCTCTCCAGTCTTGAAGGTGATGGCTGAAATCAGTGTGGGAAGAAGCCACAAGAGTTTGAAGCCATAGGAGGGGGGGGGGGGGGGGGCAAAGGGAATGTGGGGAAGGCAGGACACAGGAGGCTCTGGCAGAAGTGGGTGAGAGTTGGGAAGACCATCTCAAGGGGTGCTGAAGGCAGGCCAGAGAAAGTGCTTGCAGTTGGAGGGATGGATGCTGACAGCAGGGACTGCTTGTGGTACCTGGGCTTGGGGCTGGGCCACTCGCTCAGGAGACACCAGGGCCCGGACTCTTAAAGGTAACTCTTATAAACACAAGGGATTTGCTGCCAAATCCAGGGGGAGGAGTTTGGTACCTAATAGCCTAACTCCATGGGGAATGCAACAGGTTTTGGTTTGTGTGTGCCCACTGTGTGTTGCACTCAGGCTGAGGTAGCTCTTTGTCCATAGGCGTTGTCACCAGCCTACTTGCTTTGCTAATTGATTGCTTCATGCACATACACTAGGGTGCAGGAAGCAATGTATGGTGTCTTGCCTATTTAGACTCAAAGCAACTCATCCCTTCTGTGCTAGCAGGAAAGCCTCTTTTGAGGTGAAGAGTGTATGAATATGTTCAGGGATGTGCTCAGTGGAGGCTGATGCTGGTGAAGCACAAGGAGAGACTCCGGTCACAGGTCTGTGTGGACCAGCCCTGGCTCCAACTGATGTAGCTTGTGGGCCACAGTCAGGCCTGAGATGCTCAGCGCCCCCAAATTCAGCATGCTTTCTCAGGAGTTCAGGTTCAAGGCAGGAGTTGTTTCTTGGTGAAAGCAGAAAAATGAACGCTTTTGCCAAGATGTAGGAACACTGGTTCAAGTGTACATCTCTGACATGTCAGGTACCCACAGTCATGCTGCATCTCACTCCAGTTTCCACAGTACTCAGGAGGGACAAAAGCCATGATCTGGGGCTGTCCTCTGATAAAGAGCAGCCTTATGGAGTGATTCCCCCGTGCATGGGCCGTGAAGCGTAGTAACCAAGACATTGCTCCCTTTTACAGTGAATGAATTGTGGGGCAAGGTCCTGAAACACCACTCTATTTATAAAGCAATTTTAGGTCTGTCTTTAGCTGGCTATAATGAGTGGATAGCCTTACAATGAAGGCCGTAGGATTTCAGCAGTGCTGCCACTGAGGCAGCCTCGACTGATGGATAAGCACAAGGTTATTTCAATCCTGGCCCAGGGCTTTGCACTTCTTGATGTTGAGCTTAGCAAGGTTGCCATTGGCCCCAGCCTCRAGTCCTTCCAGGTCTCTCTGGACAGGAGCTGTGTCATTTGGCCTGTTGGCCACCCATCTTCCCCTCCCAGTTTTGTATCATTCACAGATGTGCTGAGGGCATGCTCTGACTCAACGTGCAGTTGTCAGTGGAGATGTTGAATGATACAGGCCCCCATACTGAGTCCCAGGACCCTCCCTGTGTTACCAGTCCTGGCCAGATACTGAGCATCCATCGCTGTCCTTTCAACCCATTCATCTGGCTCCTGCAGCTTCCAAACCTGAATGCTGCAGCAGATGGTGTCAAAAGGCTTGGTAACATCAAAGTGTTACTAGCCCCCCCTCCCCCCAATCAATGTTGCTGGCTTTTTTGCCAGAGGAGGATTTGTGTTGGCCTCTGTAAATCCRTACCTCCTGTTCCTGTGCCCCTCCTGCCCATAACAATTTTGGAACTGTACTCCAAGAGGATGTGCTGTGGTGGGGTTTTTTTGTTTTGTTTTCAGGGACTGAGGTGACACTAACCAACCCATGGTTCCCCTGTGAGCCCAAATCCAGGTCATTGCCAAATGATATCCCAGCATACTATTGCTATAAGATTTGGGAAGAGACTGAGGAATCAGGAAGCTTGTGGCAGAAACTGCCAGCAGGAACTGGTTCCCCCTTCACCAGCAAGCTGTGTTACCCCAGCTCCCTCAACCCCTTTGTCCAAGTACCACACATCGGAGAAGAGCATTAGTTGCCGGCTTTCCAGCTGGCTGGCTAACAGCTCGGTTCCCAGTAAGGCTTATTTATGATGTAGAAACTGGCTGAAGGACAGCAGTAATGCTCCTGGTGCCGGCAGGGGCCGGGCCATAGGCAGTGCCCCAGGAGGGAATGCTGGCCAGTCCCAGCACATCAGCCCCAGCATTTGCTCTGGGCATGATGCACTTCAGTCCCAACTAGGTGAGCTTTTAAAACTTTTTAAAGCTTAAAAACAAGCTCCTTGCTTGTTTTTAAACTTTGCAGGCTGTTTTGTCCCAAAGGAGAAGGGGCGTCTTGGCAAGCTTCATGCTGACACTTCCTAGAGCGCAGCCATGGCTTAGAGATGCATGATGCTCTCCACCACCCTGTTCTCAGCAAGGGCCAGCTTTCCCTGTCACCATTGCAACTAAGTGTTTAAAGCCTGGGATGCTCCARCAAACAACCTGGCCAGGATCTGATCAGAAATTCTGGTGATAACTTCATATTTTCCATTTGTTTCCCTTTCTAGGGTGCCCCAGTGTTTTGTTTTGTTTCTTTCCCCTAGTGGTTTTTGTTACCTACCAGGTTAGAGAGACAGCAGGCAGCACTGGGCAGCTTTCCCTGTAACATCTATGTGACCTTCCTTAACTATGTTTTCTCTGCCTTCGTCCCATCAGTGGTTGACATCAAATTGGACAAGCCCCAGGAGGCACCAGCCAGCGAAAGTGGGTGCTCATGCTAGCCCAGAGCAGTCAGGTGCCTGTGCTATCCCATGCTCAACACCTTGCTGCCTACAGAGGCCACTGGAGTTGGCAGCTGGGAACTGTATTTTTTGCGCTCTCTGGGGCAGGAAGATTGGAGGCGTGGGGAAAATGTTCTCTTCACAATCATGGCTCTTAACTGCAGTTATGGAAAGTTTGTTTTTCTTTGTTGTTTTTTGTTGTAAAATATTGGGGAAAGGTGGGGGGAAGGTTGGTAAAAATTACAAATGAAGTATGTTGTACAACTGCCAAAATAAAATGTCGAGAAAGAAAACAAGGGGGGCTGTCATTTGGGCCACAGATGTTTGCCAGCTGAACCGTTATAACATGTTGGGGGGAGGGAGGGGAAGGTTCTTGTACCTTTTTATTGTTTTGTGCTTCTCTTTGGAAGGAAGCTTTGGATTTTGATCATCCGTAAACTGCTGTCCAGCCAAGGGAGCAGGGTTTGTCTCAGCACTGGAAAATGGCATGGGTCATCTCTCCTAGCAGGCACACGGCCCATCTGCCCCTGCAGTGTGCACAAAACACTGTCTACTGCTAGCAAATACTAATAAAAAAGCAGTGCAACAAGGCGCATTGCAAATAAGCCAACCCCAGGTATGTGTGTGTGTGTGTCACTCACTCTCCATAGTGGCCCCAAGTTACAGGGCAGGGATTTCCCCTGGGGAGGCATAACACCTCTTCTTCCCATGCGGTTCTAGTTAAGCCCAAGAGTACAACGTGCAGAGAGCTCACAGTTACATTTATCTCACTGGTATTAAGACATACTCACGGATATAACTGAAACCACCTTAGCTGCTGTTGCTGTAGCTATCTGTCAAGCCCAGGCACTTGCCAAGTATTAGCCAGGATCCTCCAGCCCCAGGGAGCAAGGCGGCCTGTTTTCTCCCTGGGAAGCTAATTGCAGGCAGCAAAGGGAAGCTTCTCGCTCCAAAGAGTGCAGATGGGACTGGCCAGTACATCTATGCACCGAAAGGTCAAATAGTCGCACTGCCTGTTTCTAGAGCAAGCATGGAAAAGCTCACTCCAGTTTTGAGTGACCATCTCTGAGTGGAGCTTACGTCTGGCAAGTCACAATGAAGTGAACACGCAGGGGTGTTATATGCACTGGTCCAGCCATATGAATTATTGGTAAGGAATAAGCATACTAGCACAGAGAAATCAGAAAGAAAATATTTTCCAGAGTGTCCTAGCTTTCCCATATGTGCATTTTTGCTAAAAAGGAAGGTAAGTGAATTGGCCCACTTTGCATGGGGGTGATCATCACCCATTTTCCTGATAAGATCAGACCATCAACACCAAATGCAGAGGATGTACAAGGTTTAGCTGGGACCCTTGGAAACCACTGCTGGGAAGCCAACTTCCAAGCAGCATGTTATTTTTGCTTTTCTTTGCCTTAAGAAACTCAAGAGGGAAGCAAATTTCCAAACAAAACACATTTTATCACAACATACCTCCCCCATAATCTCTGCATCTCTCTGGAAATGTTTCTTTCCTGCACTTTGCTCCTGTTTCCCCCAAATCTGCTCGCCCAAATGCTGCAGGAATTTGCCACTCATTTTTTGCCAACACTAAATTGCATTTTTTCAGAGTGTCTACTTCCTTGGCAAGATGCTGCACAGGTAAAGCATCCTGCAGGTGCTGCAGCACACCTGTCAATCCAAGGGAGATTACTGGCATGGCAAGAAAGTCAAAATTACCAGCAAATCCATGTTATTCAGTCCCTGATTTACCATGGCTAGGTCTCCTCAGCCCACCAGGGAGCTGAAAACTCACATTGCCACAGCCATGCCAACTCAGTGCCAGTCTTCACAGCATACGTCTTGGGACCTCCTCCTGTAGCTGATCTGGACATGCAGAGAACTGGGACAACACAAGCCATCGGCCCCAGCAGCCAGGGCTCCTCACTGCTGGAGGAGCTGTGAAGTGAGGTGGCCCATCACATCATCAGGGCACAACTTAAAGGCATGAAGGCATGAGGGAAGATGCCCTCGAGATGCAGTGATGCACCCACAGCACACAAAAGGTCGACCATGGGAGCAGTCCCATTGCTGAGATTCAGCTAGCTCCCACTGCAGCCCTGGCCCAGGATTTACATGATGACTACACCCCAAGAACTGGGCTCATGAAAATTGCTAATTTGGGCTCATGAGATACAAGCAAGTTGAAGCCATTTCACAGGTGCATTTGCCTGTTTTTTAGCACTCTCTCCTCCACTTTCCTGTGGCTTCTTCTGTCCTGGATCTCACTGTGCTTCTCACTCTCCAGAGGCATCCTTCCTCTGCAGTCCTGGTACTGGCTTGTATCTGCAGTTTTATGGGATGGCTCTTTCTTAAGAAATAGTGTCACGGAATTCACAGCTCCAGAGCCTGGTCTCAAAGATACCAGGACAGCCCATACACTGGGAGGCAGGTGGTGCAGGTGTCTGCTTAGCATTCATAGTACAAAATTATTACTCAGAGTAGTTTCTTGGACACCATTTCTCTGCTCCAGAGAAGCCCTCTCCCCACCAGCCAGGAAACTTTCTTTAGCTATCACTGATAAGTCAGCAATTCAAAAAAAATAAATATTTTTTTTTCCCTTGCAGAAAAAGCTCTTTGCTCCTGTGGGTATACATAACCATTCCATGCATTTGCAAAGCATCTTCTCCCTACGGAGCAGGGGCAGGTGTTTGGAAAAACACTTGCCCCAGCACAAAACCATAGCAATGGCTGTGCTCCAGGCTGGGAGCGAGTGCTACACATAATGGGAAAAAAGAGGCACGCAGAGCTGGCAAAAAACAGAAAACTTCAGTTTCCGGTTCGTCCTTTGTTCCCTCAGCTACTGGAGAGAAACAGCCCTAAATATTTAAAACAGACAAATCACAAAGTGTGACCAAAGGAACACACACAGCTCTACAATACCCCAAGATGTGCTCCACTCCTCCACTAGCACAATTAGCAAACAACACAGGCCCAGCTGAGCACCCGGCCCACAGTCCGCATGCCGAGTGGTGGCATGTGCAGCCCCACAGCCATGCTCACACAGGGACAGCAGAGGTTTCTCCATCCAGCTGTAAAGCTGCAGGGGACAAGAGCCACCTCCACTACAGAGCAGGGGAAAATGCTCTGCAACTTAAACCACAACAGCTGTGCACCCTTCACTGCAAATGGCTTGAATATTCCTGGGCTTTAGTGCAAATAAAGTGCTTTTCTTTGCTACTTAGATCATCAAGCCTCTAAGGCCCAAATGAAGGAGGAGCTCAAAACACCAAAAAGCTCTGCGTGGAGCTACAGAAGGCACAGATAGCTGACTAACACAGGCCTGGCCACCGAGCTGGAAGGTTATTCTCCAACACCAGGTCAAGCAGAAGCAAAGTCTCAGCCCATGTGGATTTGACACAGCTGAGAAGAGTCAAGGGAGAGACCAATACAGACACACTAAACCAGGACTGGAGAGGTAACTGATAGAGCACACAAACATTTTAGCCAAACATTTTTATTTAAGGAATAACTTTAATTAAGAATAACTTAAAACACAAACGTGGCCTTGTTCAACCTTACCCTACCAAGGGCCTCTACTCTTCAAGGAGGCAGTCTTTGCAAACAGAGTAACAACCCAAAGAGATAGCAATATTTTTGCTTCAGCATTATGGATTCAAATGAGAAGGCCCAAGAAGGGGCTCCAGTTAACTGAGTTCAAAGCCCAACAAACATGTTCCAACAACTCTCTGGCTGCAGGAAATAAGCATGTAGCATTCTTCACAAATATGCCCCTCCCCCCCCCAACCTCCCATAAGGAAAAGGTGCCTTCAGGCTTGATCAGAACATCTGTCTCAGTTCTGTTCCTGGTTATCAATCAGCCTCCAGCCTTCCTAATACAGGAGGGGCAAGGCCCCTCGCCCAGGGCTACTCTCAAAACATATGATTCTCTCAGCTGCTGAGGAATGGGCCAGTTGCACCTGAAGAGTCATGGGCTTCACAAGGTTGGACTTAGGACTCAAGGACTTAGAGCCCCAAGTTAATAAAAAGTTCTCAAGAACTGTCCAACAGCAGAAATCACCCAAAGATACAGGCACTGCAGCCAGAAACAGGCAGCGGACAGTGACAGAGGCAGAGCAGCCAGCCTGCTTTTGGCATATAACAACTGCACCAGTCTAGAAGAACTGAGAGGGAGGAGATGCAGGGAAAAAACAGCTTTTATACTCTCCTCAGTGCTTGCCCAGCAGAAAGTTGCTCTGTGCACTTTGCCAGGGCAGCACAGATGATACGCACAGTATTCCCAACCAGCAAGAGGTTGGGGAAAGAAGTCAGAACCAGGTCATGATCAGTAGCTCCAAGAGGTAACAGGGTTGCAATGCTAAACTGAGGCAGAAGAGGACACGCAGAGTCCAATCTCCAAAAGACTCCCTGGGCAGTGCACTCCTTCCTAATTTGCCTCGCAGCTGTCAAACTAAAAGCCCAAAGATTTCAAGGGATCAAAGAAGTCCAGAGGGCCAGAGAAAGAGAGGAGAGGAAAGCAAGGTTGCAGTGTAACGGACACAGTGAGAGGAAATCACATCAGCAATTATGTTACATTGCTTCCAAGCCTATGAGGTGGACACTGCAGCACTGGTTTCTAGCTTACGTTTCCTCTATAGGAAGATCTGAATACTTCAAACCCATCCTGTTCCTTTCAGTCCCCAAGTATCCCACCCCCCACCTCCCTGTCTCTCTTTGTGTGGCCCTGCCTTCCTCCACTCAGGCAATCTTGGCCAGCCATTTCTCAAGACCCTCGAAGTCAGCATCTCCATCCTCTCCCTTGCTGCCCCGGGCACTGCACTCCACGAATTCCACCTTCATGGGCAGCTGGGAGAAGTCAAAATCCTTGCCCTTCTTCCCCAGCTGAGTGGGGCCCCCAGCAGCTGAGCCATCCAAACTGGTGGGGGCTGCAGACCGGGTTACTCGTAAGGTGTTGCTGCAGAGAGAGAAGGGAAAGAATCAAGAACTGTGAACAAGAGGAACGGCCCAGAGGCACTCACCTACAGCATGGCTGCTGAGATGTTTTAGACCTGGCTCTGTCAATAGGACCCCAGTTACACCAAGGATGGAAGGGTTCCAGGGGCAGGTGCATGGCTCTGTCCTGTGAGGCACAGGCAGGAACAGGCACTTTGGCCACTTCTCCCAGTTATCTGCTGGAAGGCACAATTGAAGACAGGCCCAAGAGAGCAAACCGGACAGGAAGACCCTCAAAGAGACAGTGTTTAAGTGGGTTTTGTTCCACAATAAACAGCAGCAACAGTCAGGCAGCAATGCCCTGGTCTTAATCTCCCCAATATYCCCACAGCAGACACCAGTCACCAGAAGCTACACGTGGTTACAGTGGATCAGATAGATGCTGCAATATGGAGAGAGCATGGGGTTAGCAAACTGAGCCAATAACTGATCTGGGCTTGCTTGCATGGAGGCCTCCTGAGGGAGTTTATTCTCCCCCGGAAGACATATTTGCTGTATCAGACCAAGGTACCATTGATAACATCACCAAGAGAATGTTCTACTCTGCATTTACTAGAGACCCATCCTCATGACAGCACATACACCAGTACAAAAGTGCAGGCTGCAGGGGCCAGGATTAAGTCAGCTGTGTGTATGGGGTGGGAGGGGTAGAAGACACCTCCACAAACATCAGCCCTCCCTCCCCTAGACATCCATGAGAGAAAATGTGCAGCCACCCGCAGTCAGGACAAGCCCAAAGCATTCAAGTGTTCACTGCATCTGCTTTATAAGTGTCCTCCCCAGGCTACTTTCAGCTAATGATTTTGAGCCAGCAGACTTGAAGCATTGAAGCTAAAGCCTAAGACAAATGCCTAAGCCCCTTGGTACTTTTCTTGCGAAGGCTGAGAAAGCATCACCTGGTAGCTGTAATTCCCAAATACAACCTACAGAGAAACTCGCCGTGTGATTTGGTAACCTCAGTTTTTGGGTTAGACTCCAAGAGAGTTGCTGAATCTGGTCTCTTCCCATCTCCACTGGGATCCTCCAGCAGATGAGAGGAAGCAAACAGCACCAAACAAGCTGGCTCAGTATGATTTCTCACTCAGTCCTGGAGGACTGTGGTTCTCTCTCTGGTTCTGCTTCCCTACAAGGGCTGGAAGCAGTGCTGCTGGTAGGATGCAAAAGGCTGAGAACAAAGTCAAGTTCTTCAAGCCAGATGCAGCTTTTTCCTCCACTCCCCGAGTCAGTCCAGACTCCCAAAGTCTCCTACTCTGGAAGAAAACAGCAGCCTAACAAGCAGTAATGCCCCATCCTCCTTGCAGCAGAAGCAGTATCACTTTAAAAAGCCCACCCATCATCTTGGTGCAAGGCAAATTTCCTTATCCATCAATGCAATTAGCTTGCCAAGAGCACAGCCTGACACATACTAAGCAGATTACAGAGGGCTAATTAGGAGAGTAAAATTACTCAGCTTTTATTCAGCTAGTGGATTAACACATTCAGTCATTCCCAGATCTGATCATTCCTCAGCAAAAACAAGATAATCTGATGCAAGCAGGAAAATGGACATGCTGCAGATTGAACTGGCTCTAATTTAGGACTATAAGGGGAAGAAAAAAAAAGCCAAAGGCAAAAAACCCTTGAGTTGCACAGAGAGGGGGAATGGCAAAGACCCAAGACCATGCCTGCATCAGGAGTGGACACACCTCCCTGCAAGGTACCACTTCCAGGATGGCATAATGTCAGGGATCTGGAGGCTCACCCTGAGCCATGCCTCAAAGGGCAGATGAGGCTGGACACCAGCTGCCATGGGCCTCCAGTGTTAGTGGGTTCACTGCCACTTCCAATGGTCAGCCCACACCATCCTGGGGTTTTTATGCCCTGCCCTCAAAGCTGGACAGCAGTTGTCACAGGGCACATCACCCCCCCAAAACACAGCTCTCTGGGTGGGAAGGGCTCATGCAGGGAAATGCTACTGCTCATTTCCTCAGCAAAGCAAAACTTCCAACTCTAATATCAGTCTGGAGAGAGAAAGAAAGCTTCTTCCCCAAAATGCTCCCTCAGCAGGAACCCTGGAGTAGGAGCAGGGCACAACCACGGTCAAGCCCATGCATGAGTTCAAACAGGCCAAAGAGCACAAGATGAGGCAACAGCACTGGTCTCAACTCACACGTGCACCATTGCTAAGCAAAAAGACAAGTTCTGGCAGTAGAGGCTGAATCCTGTCTATGAGAGCTGCTTGTCTGACTGCAGGTGCCTGGACATAAAGGCTATTCAGCCCATGGTGCTCAAGATCCGCACTAGTTTAAGACGTAACTGGGGAGAGAGAGGCACCAGGACATCAGGGATCAAGCTCAGCTCACTGCACTGAGTGTGCTGAGTGCCTTTGGGGATGGAGATGGAGACTGACTCTCTCCACTGCTCCTGTGAGCAAACCCTGCCCAAGGTTCCCAGGCTGCAAAGTTGCTGCTGTTTCTGCCCTTCAGCTTTGCAGCACCTCAGTGCCTTGCCGTGTGCAGGGAGGAAGGAGGGACCCCCTTGCCCACACTTGCCAGGCATCCTGCTCCTGCAGAACACAAGTTAGAGGCAGTGCAAGGAGAAGGAACGGACCAAAAGAAACAGAGGCGCTGAGATTCAACTGCCTCTGAGGTCCCAAGCCAGGCCAGCACCGGGGGAGTCAAGGGGCTTCACCAGGCACAGATTTAAACAGCATTCTGTCCCAGGCCTTTGACTGACTAGAAGAGGACTGCTAGATCTTTCTCAGTGTGACAGAACAGTTTGGCAATGCCTGCTCTCAGTCACCCACAGCTACTCCTTTTTCACAGACTCAAGCTCAAACAACTGGACACAGGGAAAGAACAAAGCCCCCCCAGAGATGTGAGTTCAGGAATGAGAGCGCAAACATTTCCTTGAGTTCTCCACACAAGCACATCAAAGTACTGCAGATCAGCAAGGGAATGGCAGCAATTTGCCAACCTGCTGAAACAACACTGACTAACAGGGGACAGAATACGTAACTCGTATAAAAATCCTACTTTTATACAAAAATAACTGGCAAACATCCAACATCAGAACCAAGGAAAATTTATTTTCCTGGAGAGATTGATTATGTGGCAACTAACTCCTCCCTTATGAAAGATCAGCTATTCAGTCTGGAAGAGGCAGGAGTGCAAATAACCCTGCTGCCATCTACTGGCCAAAGGGACCACCGACAACATGGCTGTGCCCCATGAAAATGCATCTGTTCGGATACCAAAGATCTGCACTCCTCCTCCTGACTCCAAGAGCTCCTGGTTGTTAACTGCAATCCTGCAAACCAGCCCTGCAAGGAACAGACAGGCAGATCATCCAGCTGTGTGCCTGGGCAGGGGGAGCAAAATCTCTGTCAGATGCTGGTGGTGAAACTCGTGAAATAGTTGTCTGCAGAAGATGCCTCCACACAACATTAGGCCATGGCACAAACTGCACAAGAGCTGTCCAGATTTCTCCCACAGCAGATTTGGCCCCATTACAATTACGGGACTCATATTAGGCAGACTTCGTGCACAAAGATTAAACTGAACTAAAAGATCATGTTCTATTTGCACCCTTCCAGGAGAAACTTGCAAGTGATGATGCTGCAATTCATTCAGGTGGCAGCTTACGATGTGGCAGCAGCCTACAACCTACTTTCTCCACCTCCCACTTGCTTTTAAAACCTAAAATTAGCAATAGATTGTACATCACCTGCCCTCCTAGGTAAATGCCCTTCCTCAGCAGGATAAAATGGTAACACAGGGGCCCCAACCAGGCTCCTGCAATGCTGCGTGGGAGCCTCTGTCAACTGTGCAGGTCAACTAGACAGGCAGAGGGCACTACCTCCCCAATTCTGCACTCCAGACCCTTTCACATCAGGGTGGCCCATACCAAAAGCCTCCTCTGCCAGTACAACTGAGCAGAACTACACAAGTCTTCACACCAGTCACAGAAAGCCTGACATTTGAGAAGGCAACCCCACCTGTACATCAAAGCAGACAGAGCCCTGGGGCACGGGAGACATCCCTTAACCTGGGGATGGCAGCCTTTAGGAAAGAATAGTGATGTTTCTCCAAACTACAGCTCCTAGGAGGCAAGGCATTTTTTGTACCTACTGTTGGGGCTTTTTTTGGCCAGACAGGAATGTTACTAGATCTTAATGCTTTAGCGGGGGTCACTTCTCTCATCCTGGGTACACCTACACATACACAATGGACTGCTCTTTTTCTGCTACGTACTGAGCTTGCTGAGCATTGCAAGAAGAGGCAGAAAGAAGAAAAGAGAAGAGAGAGAGATGTTCAGAGGGTTTAAGAGCCCATCTCCCACTTACAGCTCTTTCTCCAGCTGCTGTTGAATAAGTTTTGCTGATTTTGCCATTGTGACATCTAGAAAGAGAAAAGGAGGAATTAGCTTTTTGGTTTTAAGTGAGAATTCAGAACCTGTTTCCCTCTTAAGACTGGGCAAGGCAAGCTCTGCACAGAACAAGACCCTGGTGATGAGACTGTGCAATCATAACATCACCCTGCTCCCAAACCAGCCCAACAGGTACAGCAAGGCCTGCTTATACTGTGCTGCCATAAAAGTTACCAGGATAAAGTCAGTAGTTTCTGTGCTAGGATAAGTGACACTGGAGCTCTGAGTTTACAGGCATGAATGGGAGCAAGCCAAAAGTCTGATATAATTTAGGGAATGTCTCTCTTTTTGCTCTCTGGGAGCAGGGCAGTAAGTCACTTCAAAGAGAGGACACAGCATAATCTTCCACCCACAGGCCTAGCACTGGCACCTGTTCTGGCATTAGCAGAGTTCAGCACAGTGTTTTTTAACCTATGGCACATGGACCCCTGAAGGCCCCACATTGCTCCTAAAGTGCCTACAGGAAATAACTAAGGGGAAAAAAAAAGTCTTGTTCTGACAGAAAGCATCAAATTGTTACATAGGGAACCGCACCTCCACTGGAAAAGTTGCAGAGATTTGAAAATTTGGCACTTTTCAGTAACTGGATCTTGCTGCTCATTGAAGCAAGAGAAAGCACATAATCATGGCAGATGAACAGCTGTTTGATTTTAAGACTGAGGTTACCAGGTGTACAGAGGTAGTAGCTCACTATGCTCAAACGGATCTTATTTTCTGCTGCCTACAGATTCAAGAAGACAGAGTTCTGCACAGGCTTCTGTTCCCTTCTAGAAAGCTATCTGCCTTACTTAAGCCTACCTAAACTCCTGCAGCTCTTCGAGCGGTGCCTATCTGCATAGTTGTTTGAGATATCTGACCTAATAATTCTTCCAAAAGCTGCTAGAAATGTTTCTGCTGAGTGGTCTCTGAATCTACAATTAATTTCCAGCCTTCATTTTGCCGAAGTCCCATTTCCTAAGGAATCCAGCACCCATGGCATAAACCCCTGTTACTCAATAACTGAATCACTATTTTATCCTGCAGAGCAGCAAATAATACCTTGCTTATTGCAAGCAATCAGCAATGCAGGTGCATTTTTGAGCACGGTGCTATCGACCAGGACCTGGTACAGGAATTCTGCCACGTCCTTCACCTCCCGCTGGAATGCCACACTGTCCACCACAAACACGATTGCTCTGGAGGAAAGGGGAAAGAACACATGCTGGGCTAGAAGCTCTGTAACCATCTGGCCACCGCAGATATTCCAGCCTAGGCTAACACATTCATTTCCACACCTGATCTCATTCAACCCAAGAAAGAGGAGAGTCTCTGGGAGCAAAAGCCAGGCTAGGCCTGGGTGTTGGAAGGTCTAGTCTTAAAGCTCAGTAGGGCATGCAAGCATGCATCTGACTGCATAGACATCATTGCCAAGAGCCAGTGTCAATGTACAGTTGCCTTCACCAGGAAGGCCCTGCAGACTGAACTCTTTCCACCAGGAGGAGACTTAAAATGCTGAGTAAGGCCCTGGGAATGCAACTTCTGCTTCTACCACAGACTCCTTGAGCTAGGCAAACACCATCTGGGGCTGTGGAAGGCTGGATGCAATATTGACCTGCAAGGGAATATGGTGCTGTGTACAGAGGGGGGTTTCTGCCAAAATGCAGCACCGAACCTGTCCTCAGACAGGACTGATAAAGAAGCATGGCCGACGAAGGCTCCCTTTCACCAGAATGCCAGGTTGATGCTTTGCTCCTCGTGGAGCTGGCACAGTCCCAGCACGTGGTAAGAGCAGGATTCAAACCACCTCCTCTTCTCGTCATGAGCAGGGTATCTTCTGCAGATTAGTGCACGCTGGCTGAAATACACCTGACGTACAGTCCCGGCAAGAAATCTGCCGCTCTCTGTCCCAGGGACATACTACAACCCCTGACCCTCCCAGCTGCATGTCCTTTGCCTTCTAACCCACTACAAACTCAGGCAAGTGGGGAAAGTCAAACAGTAACCAACTCCCACCACCGCAAGGCACAGCTAACGATTTTCAAGGCACAGCCATACGGGGTGAATCCAGCCCAGCTCACAGCGCAACACATTCTCAGGGCCATCATCCTGGTTTATCACTATCAACAACATCACCTGCTCCCTCCTCCCTGCCAACCTCCTCCAACTTACCTGGCAGCAGCCTTGAACCTCTCCAAGAACTGAAGCCGTAAACTCTCATGGCCTGGGAGGTCGATCAAGGTCACATTAGCACTCTGGAGACAGAAGAAAGAAGATATTAGCAACACGTGATCTAGCAGTACACATGCTCAAGGCCTGGGAAAAAACAGTCTGGTAGCAGATTCCAGTTAGCTTGGTGCTGGGGCAGAAGTGAGCTGGTGAATCCCCATACAGGACAGAAGCACACAACTCTCGCCAAAGAGCAGTCTCTCTCCCAGCCCAAACAATTCCAACAGGCAAAAGAAATGCTGAGAAGCGACATTCACGGTCAGCACTTGTTAAGCAGGCAGCCAACACCAGCAAACCATCCAGCAGAGCTGAGAGAACAGAGCATGACTTAAGAGAATGCCCAACCCATTTCTCTTTCACAGTATCTGCCCTCCAACTAACCTACAGGCATAGCGTGAAAGACAAAGCTCTATCAGAGTTATCTTTCTCAATACACCAGCAGATTTACACTGTCCCTGGCAGCAAGTAGACCACCACAATCACAGATTCCTGTCCTGCAAGTTCCTGATACATAACGCTGATCCCATAACCTCTGAATCAAGATATCCATATTCACACACACAGACAATCCATCCAACTACAATTCTACCTAAAATACATATAAATCTGGGGGGAGTAACAGGAAGGAAGGCCCTTGCAAAGCACTTTTTGAACTGAAAGCAGTGAACGCCTTTTTCCACAGGCTGCCAGACAAAGCAGTGACATTAAAGAGAATTCTTCACGCACACTCCTAGTCAAGATGGGGCCGTGTCATCTTTCTCAACACCACTCCAGTTGTTCTCAAGATGGGGAGAGAGCACTACACAAGACCCTATCCACTTACTGCTTTGGGATTTTAGTGGAAACCTTGACTGCAATTTAAAAAAAAAAAAAAAAGTAATCACAAAAGCAGCAGTCCCTTTTACAACATTCTTCCACCTCTCCCCCTCCAAATATTTCCTATCTGTCTGCTCAACCTTAAAGAAACACTGATAAAAAAAAAAGAGCCATAAACTTCATTTTGCTAAGTTTTTAACCTATTACTACTGTCAGTGAAGATTGCCAGAATGCAACATTCTCTACCTTACAAGTCACTTTATACATTCGCCAGCACTTAACATGCTGCCAGCTTGCCAGTTTCCCCTGCTATGTGTTCACCCAGCAACAGGAAAAGAAACATTTCTAAATCTAAAGAGAGATCACAGAATCACAGATAAAATCTTTTTCAAACGCTAAGAGCTTCTAGCAATACTCAAAAGCAGATGAAGGTCTCTTTTTCTGTTAAGTGAAACACTCTTTATTCCTCTGTAATCGGTAATAATACTAGTTCTGAAATTTCGCAACAAAAGCTAGAACTTTACTGTATTTCCATCAAAGTGTAAAAAAGTGTAAAAGATCATCATAAATTGAAAATAACTAGGTCTGTGACATAACCCAGAAACTGAAAGTAACCATGTTTTTTGAGATTATCTGAAGTTCAACCAGAGGATCTTTTTATTTTCTGGGGAGTGACAGAAATTACCGCCAAGCAGATAAATGGAACAGGATGGAACATTCCCTTCATACATCTCCCTCCTGCTCCAAACCAGGTCCCTGTCCTCACAGTACTACATATTTTATTCAGCTTGCAAAAGCAGCTCCTTTTTTCTTTTAATTAAAAAAAACACCCCCACACTTGCCCATCTTTACAAAACTGACTCACAACTGTGGCTTTCAGCTGGACAAGTTTAATACTCTGATAAGCAAAGAAAAAAAAAACTTGCAGAGCCAAGGGATCCCTATAATACCTCCCAATTTTTTCTTGCATTTCCAGTGTGCACTGACTATTGCAGAAAAATCCTACCCTACACTTGGACCAAACTAGGGACTAATTTCAAGCTGGGAAGACTGAAATGCACAATCAAGCCAGGCTTAACAAAGGAAGCCAACTTCACCCAGACAAAGGTATCAGCTGGCTGAAACAATTTTGCGTAAGTTTATGAACCATCAAACAAGTGCCTACTCACCTTGTCGCTGCTGACTCTGTAAATAGCAGAACTGTCGGTTATAGAAGTCTGGGTATCTCGGTACTTGCCTGTCAACAGCTGTGAAGGGAAATCAAACATTTTCAAGAAAGGGARACTGAAGGAACACGGACTTCACATTTCATCCACTCAAAAGTTTAAGTGATCTGTAAACAGTAACAGACTTCAAACATCCGCCTTAAATCTTAACACGTATAAAACAACTTCCTTTTTTTCTAAAGAACTTTGAAATACACCCAGGAATGAAAAAAAAAACCCTGCGTTTATATACTGAATCTTCATGTTTTTAAAAATAAGGAAGAAAGTGGGCCTGCAAATCCTCCCGAGCACCTTCACCTCACTACCGAAGAGGGTCAGACAGCAGAGAGGAAGGCGCACGAGCCGGGCACCTCTCCCTCACGTTGGGTCCTTTCGCAGCCACAGCGAGACGCCGGCCGCCACTCACCCTGGCGAAAAGCAGTGTTTTCCCCGCATCGCACAGGCCCAGCAGCAGCACTGCCTTCCGGCTGCTCTTCCTGCCCTGGATAAACCTCCAGATCACTGCGGGAGAGAGGAAAATCCCCTAAACCCGCCGCTAGCGGCACCCGGGCGCTCCCAGGGGGAGCCCGGGGGACTTAAGCGCACCCCGAGGCCGGCCCGCGCACTGCCGGGTCAGCCGAGGCGGCGCCGCGGCAGGCCGCGCAGCGGCCCCGCGCGGCCCGGGGACCCGACTCACGCAGCGTGAGGGCCACGGCGAGCAGCGCCAGGAGGACGGAGAGGACGGCGGGGTCAGGGGCCCGCAGCTCCCGCCGCAGCGAGTCCAGGTACGGCTCCAGCCCACCCGCCGCCATGGCCGCCCGCACACGTGGCCCCACCGCGCCGCGCCACAGCACTCCGCTTCCGTTCCCGCCGCCTCCTGGGAAGCGCAGGCCGCCCCCCCCGCCGGCGCGCGGCCTGTCGGGGGCTGTAGTCCCGCGCGGAGCACCATGGGAACCGTAGTTCCTCGGCCTGGCCGCCCCGGGTCGTGGCGGGTGGGGAAGACGGGCCCTAGCGGCCATGGCCGCAGACGTGGCCTTCGTGGCCGCCCCCTCAGCCCTGTCGCGTGGGGCGCTGAGGTGAGGCGGTGTGGCAGGGCCCCCAAGGTCAGCAGTCTCGAGGGGCAGCAGGGAGCTGGTGCCTCATGCTGCAGGCCTGGGCACGTGCCGCAGGGAGCATGGCGTGCACACGGGGCATGAAGGACCCTGGGAAGCGCCAGGGCAGAGGTGCCCAGCAGGCCACTTGGCGGGRGGCGGATGGACAGGGCTGCTGTGGGGAGCTTGCAGGAAGCGTTCAAAAGTTAGAACTGATTAGTAATGGGAAACTGCAATTTCGCCCAGTGTCTGTTGGGAAGTCAACAAGGCAGGCCCTTAGCTGGTACCTCTCATCCTGCCCTCTGCATGCAGCAGCAATGACATCCTGGTTCTCTGCTGCCTGCAGGAACATGCGTTTGGAAACTGTTAGAAGAAGAGGAACAACTACTGTTACGAGGGTGGGTGGAGGGCAGGGATTCATCAAAATGGTCCCCAAACCCAGATGCAGGCTCCATGGCTCATCCTAGTCTAGGAGGTGAAGGAGCATGTTGGCCATTACTGCAGGAGTCTGTATTAAATGCACAACAATGCCTTGAAAAGAAAGACAAAGCAACTGCAGAACTCCTGATAGAGCTCTTTAACTACCTGGACATAAAACAACTGAAAAATTGAAGAAGTAGAGCACATGAAAAAAGTAGTGCAGATAGCATAAACAAGGGATACATATTCAGAAAGTGTAAGGTCTAAAGTGAGTTTTGATTAGCAAGGAACATGAAAAAGGGACAAAAAGCTCTATAAATACACAAAACCATTCAGAGGATACTGCATAATCTGTAGTCTTTAAGAGCAGGTTAAACAAGCCATCTGTCCAATATACTTGATCCTGCATAAATGAACCGAATTTCATTGCTTCCCTTCATACTCTACATTTCTGTCTTCTAAGCTAATCTTCAGTCAAGCTAGTGGACTTTTCACAACACATACCGTATGCCATTCAGAAGTCATAACTGCAAGTCCATCAAAATATTCCCTGAAAATCAGAAGTTGTTAGCATTTTACTGCAGTCATTGCCTCTTCCATGCCTGCTTTGACCTCAGGAGTGGGGCCTGATGGCTTGTTTCAGACTCTGTTCCTCTGAAGCACAGAACCTCAGTAGGCCCTTTTTAATCTTGCCTTTTTATTTGCATCATGGATCAGAGTCAGGCTACCCACCTACTTGTTTATTTTCAGGTCAGCAGCACATAAGAGTGAGTGAACTACCAAAATACATGTTTCTAAATAAGTCCTAGATGTGTTCAAAAAAAAAAAAGTCTGAGCTTGGAATCTCCAAGTCAAATATTCTGTGTTTTAAGAGCACTGCCTGGTGGAAATAGTTCTGCTGTCTGCATTATTCAGACCCAGCCAGTTGAGATACAAGATGGAGGGGTTTATGTTCACACCTTCCCTCTCATGACCACTATATTTTTTGTTCTTTTGTTCTTCCTTCTCCACCCTTCAGTTCCCCACACACATACACTCTTCCTATATGCCAACCACACTAGCCAACCGTCATCTGCCTAGAATAATGGGATAACCTGAGTGAGGCAAAAGCACTGCTAATTAGGGCCTAGGATATATTTAACCATTTTGCTTTGAAAAAATGCTGAAACAAATTTCTCCACTGGGTAGCATTAGCTTTAAATGACAACAGCCAAAGTGGTATCTGGGACTGGACTACAGCAAGGGGGGGAAAGGAATGGGCTCAATTAATGTTTTGAAAAATCTCAGGAATCCCATTTAGACTTTAAGATTTTATTTTTTGCTGTGATGGCAGCAGAGAACTGAAGTTCAAACAGCCACTTTCAGAATGATGTGGAAGGGTAAAGAAAGCAGCAAAGGCAGAAGGCTCTCCATGAGTACGTGTTCGGTGCTGAGGACACAAGGAAGAGTCATGGCTCAAAGTTTCCTCCCCTTTTGACGAGGGTCCCTCACGTCCCACTACTAGTACTCAAGGAAGTTGCACGTCTGGAGGAGATCTGAAAAGGGAAGGAACAGGGAGAAGTTCAGACCCTGCCTGCAGCTCATTTGAACAGGTGACACACAACCACTCCTGTCTCACCAGAACACACACAACCATGGGAACAACTTCAGAGCATGGAAAACATATCCAGTGTACCACAAAAAAACTCTCCCAGTCCCAACTGATTTGACTGACTGGAGTGGAGCAAGGTCTGGAATTACTACCTGTTCTTGTAGTATGTTAACCAAGCGGAAGCCCTGTAGGGGACAGCGTGAGAATACTTGGATGGTGAGCTTGCAGATGTATGTTTAATTTCCAGAGCTCTCACTGAAACAGTTCGCGTGAATCAGTATCTAGCAGACTAGACGGAATCAGGGGACTGTAACACTGGTTCAAATAACTAAAAATCACCATTATTCATTGAGCACAGAGGGGCTTACGTGGAAAGCCAATAAATTAATGGGTGTGAAATATGAGCTATCACTTTCTAACTTTAAGGTGTATTAACCACAGATCAGTCTGAACATGCACTGATGGGACAGGGTGGGTTCTTTTACTGTTTCTCAAACTGCGTATTTTCTAAAGATAAGTAAAAAAATCTTTGATTCCTATTGATGCCAGAGCAACAAATTTTGAGTCAGTTTTCAGTTCATTCAGATAACTGGGAAAGTAGACATCTTCATGAGTTATCCTCATTTGCTTTAAAAATTAAATGGACAGCAACAGAAATAACTGTCCACATCTGTGAGGCTACGAACTGCATTTCATTGACTTCTTCCTGAGGATGTTACAATTACCTGATGGATTGCATGTATTGAGACTAGCAACTGAAGCATGGTATTGATATCCCAGGAATTCCCTGTATGTTATTCCTTCACGGAGTTTAACCAGACACTTGGTCAAGTCTTTAAACAGAAGATCCTTGGTCCGAGACTTAAACATCATGAACTTCTCTTTATCAGTTCCTTTTTCTCCAAATAATTTCTGAAATAAAGGCATGAAAAATAAGTGTATGTAAAAAGTAGAAAGAAAGTAAGAATTAGCTTGATACAAGTCTAGTTCTTAGTCTTAGTTCTTCACCATGAAGAACTCATTATCCTGGAAAGCCCTTAGCTCCAAAAATTTAGGATTTAATCTTCTGTCCATGTGGTTAGTTGACTCAGCTCTCAGTGGTAAGTGCAGTTGTGGCCTGACTGCCAAAACAACAAGTTTTTCTGTTTTAACACAGTGCATGCAAAGCCCATCTGCAGTTGCTGCCAGGCAAGAGTTGAAAGCAAAAGGAGCTGACTTCCAAAGTGCCTCCTAGCAGCCCCTGGTGGTGGAGCTCATCTCAGCATTTTCAGTGTAAAGCCAGAGAGCTGATTTAATCTGGTTACATTTACACCAGTAGATGAAATACTGTGTATGTGCAAGGAGGCTGCTGTCCTCCCAGGGCTGCCCAACTCTGTGCCTACCTCATGCCCAAACCCAGGTAGGTTAGAGACCAGGCGTCCCAGAGGAGTTTCCTAAACACACCTATCGGAGCAGACTGCCTCTTTTTAAAGACATGGCTACAGAAGGAGGTGGCAGCTGTGATAATCTCATGTCACCCAATTATAGTGTGGCAATAGCACCCACCGGGATCCAGGTTTTACCTATGGGTATTTGCTAAGGTGCCAAAGGAGAAAGAACAGATCTGAAAGGATGGAAGGAGGAGGCAGCTAAGGGATATGGAGGTGCAGAGTTGTGACCCCGTATCGGTAAGTCAAAATCTTTCACATCACTGACTCAGTAAAACTCAGAGCATCATTGCTGTAAAAAATGCAAACATGCAGTGCAAAAACAAGCCCAGAACATTTCTTCCACCGTCAGTACTAACCTCTTGTCTCTCCAGCAGCTCACGGATTTTACTTGCTTTCTCAGGACGTGAGACCACAGCATGGGTAGGAACTTTTGCCAGGTGGCAGGTTCTGTAATCCATGATATTTCCCCGTCGCCCATCAGTGCACAATAACTCAAATTGGTCCATTTTCAAATTTTTGGCCCACTCCTCTTTATTTTTGCCTTCAAAGATAATTGGTTTGGAGATTCAGACATCTTCCATAGCAGAAGCATATCAGCCTCACACCTAATCAAGGTATTTTTCACTGCATGTATATGCACTGACACTTGGATACCTTACATGTACGAAAGAGCTTTAAGTAAAATTCAGAAAAAGTTAATGGGATAAGTCAGACTCTCAGAACAGGCTGCAAGATTTATTTACATCTCCTTCCTTAATATTCAGTGTATTAAAAAGCATATGTCTTCATTTTTCATACTGTTTTGAAAACTTCAGCCACTGCTTTTCTAAAAGTAAACTGAACTTTCAAGTTTCAGACAAGTGGATAGTGCAGGGAGCTAGAGGACTGCACAGAGGTGTCGAGGCAGGAGTCTGTGGTTAATTCCACCTGAATTCTTGTGCAGCAGAAATGAAATGATGGTCAGTGGGGGCCCTGCAGAAATGCATGGGAACAGCCACTTTGGGCAGACAGCATGTGCTTATGCTTGGATTCAGCTACTCCTGGGTGATTGCTAAGATCGACAGAACAAGCAGATAAAGATAGCTCTTATCTTCTGTGTTGGGAACAAAAATAATGGAGCTAGGGGAAGGCAGTTCTGCCAAGTCCACATCCTTCACAAGCAGCTTAGGCAGCGTGGGGGCATTCACACCAGCAAAGCAAAGTGCTCCTCTCTGGAGCCATCTTTATTCGCTGGATTTGCTGTCTACCTAGCCTTGCATTTACTTCCAGATTCCTCCCTGTGACAGGATAACCACRTACCATTAGTGTTTTCCTCGACAATTGAATGCTTAATAAAGGCCACATCCCCCTGCTCGACTAGGCACCTGCAAAGTACAAAGAAAGTCAAGTGTTGTAGCTGCTTGAATCCTGATCCTTTCCTTCAGATTTGATTCTTAACCTGTGTCTTATTTTGTAAAATTAATCTCTGAACCCAGACAGGTCTAGGAGCCCTGCCATGAATATTTTAGGCTCTCTGAAGCACAGTCTTTGAACATTGCCCATGCATCTGTTCCAGCATGCCCTATTGACAGGAAAATATAAGCTGCACTCTGAAAAAAACATTCATCCTGTTCACATCATAAGTAGCTGATTTATTTTATTGCCAGTTTGACCAGTTTATTGGCTGTTTGGCCGGTTTCAGAATTCACTTTGCTTTCCCCAGTGCTCATGCCTGGCTGCACATTTTAATAGCTTTGTAAAAAATCTAACTTGCACCAATATGACTGCAAACCCTGAAGCATTGCCATACAGCAGGGATCTCTTTGCTACTAGATGTAAATGAAACAAGATTAATTTTCCTTTTAAATTCATGCCCGGTATGAATTACTTAGACTTGAGTTGTTACCAGAAGGATACCCAGGAGATGGAATTGGGGTTGGCCTCTGGTTGACCTCCCTTCACTTCCCTCTTTAAATTTTACAGGAGGGTTCATTTTAACTAAAGTGAGCAGCATTTTTAACAGGGAGCATCTAGTGGAAACATTTTTTAAGGGTCTCCCTCTGTTAACGCTCCTTCTTCCTCATTAACACATAGCAATACCATCATTGTAGGAGGTCTGGGCAAAATGCTGGTGTCTCCTAGTTAGCCTGGAGGCACCAGGAAGCTAATTATACAGGAATGTTTTGCATCATTTTGCAACTGCGTTGAGGATGAGGTGAGGGGAAGGGGGAAGATAGCTGCATAAAGAAAAAGCATAAAGCTTACATAAGTAATATCACAAGACATATATACCTTCAGTGATATAATGGAGAAAAAGAAAAGGTCAGCAAACTAGCGTTGACATGGGCTGCACTTCCTATGTGATCTACCCGTAACCTCTCTGATCAGCCCCAGGGTATTCAAGGGTGGCCTGAATATTTTCACCACCTACCGGAAAGCTCCAGTGTATCCATAGTATCTCTCATGGCTGCTGGCAACACACTTCTCTGATGGGATCCCACCTGATCCCTGGCACAGTTTGCAAAGCCGGGAGCCAGGAGGAGACCCAGGAGCACAGCCCTCAGTGAAGTATTCATCTGAAGGGAAGAATATGAAAAATTCACTGCACATTTCTTCTCCTGAAAAGCACCTGCTTTTCTCTGAGCCTCAGCTCAGAGAACTGAAAACAGAAGCATTTTTTAAAAAGCCTGAAAAAGCATTTTCATACACTGAAAATTTGGGGGTTCTTTTAATACTTTCTTGTGCTGAATTCGTATTAGTAGTGCCTGTGAGCTGGAAACAGGCTAAGAAAAGCAGCATGTCTTGTCAGTGGACAGCAAATTACATGCATCGTGTTTTCACTATGAAACCTAAAGCAAGCTTTTGTCACTTGTGTGTGTCTCTCACCGAAGCCTCACTTCTTCATTTTCAATCTCCAAGTTAGAATCATTGAGGTACAATAAACTTTGATGATCAGATGAGAGGGGTGGGAAAATAGTTTTGTTCTCAAAGGATGCCAAAACTTGACTCACCGAAATTGCAGCTCCCAGTCCTGTTGTGAATCAAGCCCATGGGAATGTTCCAGCCAGCAGTTCTCCCAACAGCTGTATGGCATGATTTCTTGCCCTGCAGATTGTTCCATGTAATATCCCTGTCAGATTTCTTCACAACAGCCACAGCAAAGTAAGATGCTTTCAGGGGAAAGACAGAAGAGAGTGAAATGGGAGGTTGGCAGCTGAACCAGGACTGATCCTGAAGATCCCACAGTGCTCCCTTAGGGGAGTACTGGTTCCACTTAGCAGAGGGTATCTATGAACAGTGTAACAAGAATACTTTGTACTTATAAATAATTTGCCATCCATAGGCAACAGAACAGTTTGCAGATGTGATGCAACTACTTCCCCAGTGCTTCTGGGAAATTATTATTCCTGTCATATTCCCCCCACAAAATTCTGGCGCTTGGGTATAACAGTTATACAAGAGGCTTTGGCAAGACATGTGATGCATGCCTCCTGATTTCTTATCCCCTCTTTAACAAAGGACAAAACCTTCCCTCCTCTCTGTGTTTCTATTTCTATAAAAACATCTTCTGAATGCTATAACCCAGGTCTTCTTTCCCTATTTGCAGGCCTGTCAACATTATGGCATGAATGTGCTCCAGACAGCAGCAGCTAAACATAAATCTCTGCCACTACCACATGCTTTGCCTTGATATCTGCTTGCAGATCCAGACTTTGCATTTGACTAATAAATTTGTCTTCCAGGTTTTTAACAACTATATTGGATACTGTGGTTCTTACTAGACTACTTGTGTGTTGACTGGCCATTTATTCTCAACCCGTGACTACATATATATATATATATTTTTTTTCCACTTATATCCATCAGGACTATTTTATGTTCCTCTTTTGGCAGTAATTACCTGGTTCTCCTGCTTTGCTGCATTCAGTTTCATCTGAGAGAAGGAAAAAGAAGATTTTTTAGACAAAAAATATAGCAAATACAAAACTGAATCAAGCTCACTAATTTCCAGAGAAACTTCATTCTAGAAGTGACTATTGAAGGTAGTACCTAGTGCATCAACAGAATGAAGCATAGCCTCCATCCATTCCTCTGAGTTACTACAACTACATACAGAGACCAGTGCTAAAGGAAAGGGGCATCACGATTAAAATGAAGAAGATATAGCGCCTGGTGTGCCTGATTTTAGATGCCCTTTCCCTTTCAGGCTCAGGGCTGTTCCAGTGCCTGCGCTGGGAGGCAAGGCACGCAGTCGTGAGCAGAGCTGCCTTAGCGCACCATATGTTTCCTGTAGCACTGAGGCTGCTTTCTAGATTTCATAATAAAACCAGAGCTTTTGCACCAGTCCATTCGCCATCACCTGGAGCCAGAGGGGCAATCCAGACTTGTACTTACCATCATAGTTTTCTCCCATCACTGGCACCAAGCCACACACACCAGCTGTGTAGACAAAACCTCCATCTAGGCTAATAGCRTCTGCTTCACCTTTCTGCAATGAAAACCACTTACTGATAAGATGATGCTATATTTACCCATACCAGCTCTTTTCAAAAATCAGATCATAAAAGAAGCACTTGCTGTGAGGGAGAAAGGCTTGGGGCTCAGGGGCCTTAGGGTCTGAGAGGCCATTCCTTAGCATATGAACAGAAGATGCAAAAGAAGGGACTTAGGAAATTATCACTCCTGTGTGTTTGTAACCACCACCAGCAGCAGTTCTCTTCCCCAGGCACTCACAGTATCAGGCTGTATGCCTCTGCTAGCCTGTTTCACTGCCAAATGCTTATCTGACCTCACTTTTGGAGTTTGCATTTTGGGCTATATAAGTACCACGGGACTGACCCAACGCCTGAACTACCACCAGCACCCTCAGTTGTACTATGGATCCACTCCTCTTCTAGAAGAGCAAAGATCTTCCTCTGATTGAGACGGAAAATTGCAAGAAGAGCCAGTATCTGTAGCCTGAGACCTTGGCCTCCAAGATGAGAGCGTCTGCACTGCTGGCTGGATCAGCAGGCATGGCACAATCTCAATCTAAGACAAAACGGGGCTGAAGAATTTCACAGAGGATTTGCCAGATCCAACCTGTCAGCCAACATGTTAGGAACCATATCTTCACCTGGTAGAAAACTAGACAAGACAGCAGAGCTACACTGAGTTATTGCAGCTGAAAATATGATCTGTTAACTGCATAAAAACATTTCCCTGTTTGGATCTCAGAAACTCATTTGTTCCTCAATATAAACCTACAGAACAGGACAGGAACATGACAGGAACAAGGCATCTAAACCATTCAATCTAAAAAACATTCCTGAACTAATTATTTTTTAAAAATCTTCAGGCCAATACAACAATTTCATTTTATTTGAACTTGAAATATTTCTTTTTTTCATTTTCTTTTTTATATTTTACTAGTTAACTTCATTTTCCAAATAAAGAATTGTTTCACATCCAAAAATTACTTTTTTAAATTACAAAAAAATTACAAACATTTATTTTTTAAATTATATCAGAAAATAATTTTTATTTAGAAAACATCAAAGAAAAAAATTCTAAATATATTTTTCCAAAATGTTAATAGATGAAAAACTAATCAAAAAGCATTTTCCCCATGATGAGGTTGGTTTCTGCCTACTGGTGTTTCTTGCAACTCCCCTTTCCCCCACCATTTCATTTTAATATTCCCCACCAGATCTATTCCCAGTCTGAAAGAGGCAACACTGCTGTCCATGAAGGGGCTATGGGAAAGGGTCACGGGGAGAAGAAAAGAAAAAAGCCTTACCATAATCTTAATAATGCACTCCTCTGTGTTGTCTCCCACAGCACACTCCACCTCCCCATTGCTCACCACACTCCAGCGGTCACACTTGCTCTTCTCCTCCTTACCCACTGCGCACCACTGTACCTTGTTTTTCTTGGGGATAGAAGTCATCGGTTCTGTAAAAACAGCAGAGAAAGAAGGAATAAACCTAGAGCTCTGCTAAACAATAAAGCTACCAACTGGCTACTTGCTGGGCCAGTGGGACTCAGACCTCAAGCCATCTGCACACACAAACCTGCCAATGCCCAGTGCAAAAGGATCTTGTTTACTAAATTCTGGACTAGCCTGAGCAGAAGGTGTGTGTAAGGATGATTCATTAGCAGAACCTGGTTCTTAAGCTGAAGGATGATCAAAAATCAACTTCAACCTACTGGTTAGAAAGGACTTTGCCACGATCTTTTGCTCAGATTTGTGTTAGCCAAGACATCACAGCCACTAAATCATTAAGCATTGGTAGTACTTTGTATTGATAGTTATACTATATTCAGCTTTTCTCCAGACCTCACAGCCTAGACAGCAATGAGAGTAAGACCAGTCTGGAAAAACACAATTCAGTTTTATGTTTCTGTGAAGCAGCATTTGAATAACCTGTTTTGATTCTACATGAAGTCCATGCATCCCCTTCCATAAATGCCATAGTGGCTGAGTCTACCACAGAGATGTCTGCAAAACTATGCTTTTTAAGCGGGTTATGGAGGTTGTTTGTAGGATGTTTGACCTTCAGAGAGCCAACGAGGATGTCGGTAAATACTTTATGAGTCTAGATGGAAATAAAGGACACTGTTTCCCTCAAATAGCCAGAACTGGCCCTGATGTCCTGGGATGTTCCTTCCAATCCTGTATTCTTACATCCCAGAAATGGCTTTTCTGAGCAGCAGTTTTGACCATATCAGTTTTGACCTTACTAACCACACAAACAAATACATTTCATAGGAAATACAGAATATTGAATTCTGACTGCCAAGAATACTCAGTACTGACTATATTTGAGAAAATCGCATTGATTCCCCTAGACATATTTGCTGATCACTTCTCCAAGTATCTTCTGCAAACACTTCTTGGCCAACTGACTGCATCCAGACAGTTTGTGAAAGGAAACAGGCAACATCCCATAACTTGTTCAGATCAGCTCATTGTGCAGAGATGCTCTCAGTCCAGAATAGGAGATGCTACATAACCCCACCAATTGAAAGAGGAGAGCACTGGGGTCATACAGGTGGGGAAGTTCAGGGAGGATGTTACTGGGACAGGAGAACTTAGACAGCATGAAGAAAATGCAATGTCAGGGGCAACTGCTTGTTGAATTCATACAGTAGCAACCAGATTCACTGCAGTTTCCCTTGATACTATATTAGCATGTCATGGCCACTGGCCATGGCCCATGTCCTGCCTACCTTTCCTGAGGTTCTGAATGGCACTGTAATACTCAAAGCCTAGATAGAGCTGGGAATCCATCAGTGATGGGATTTTCTTCAACTTTATAGCAGAGTCTTTAAAAAGCAAGTCTTTGAGGTGTGGGTCCTTCTCATCAGGTGTCCCAAAGAGATGGAAGTCACTGGTTGTGCCAACGCCAAATTTTTCCTGTCACAGGGAAAAAATAATCAGTAAATGACCACACCAAAATGCTTGGAAAGCTGGAGAGACTGATCAAAACCAGGGGACAGAAGAGGGGATGCTAGGGGAAGGAAAGGAAAGCTCTATGCTACCTGTGCTTTTGAGAGAAAAGTCCAAATTTCTTCAGCCTTGCTATCGTCTCGAGCCACAACAGCATGAGCAGGGACCCTGGCCCAGTAGCAGGCTTTATAGTTGTCCACAGGCTGCCGGGTTCCATCCAAACACAGCAACTCGTACTTATCCTTCTCCTTTGCGGCATTTTCTAGAGGAAGGGAGGAACCACAAGTTGCAACATCACAATAACAAAAACCCAATCTAAGGCAGCTTTATAATGGTTTTTTTTTTTTCCTGATGAAGCATAGAGGAATGGCAAATTTTTGTCATTTGACAGCTCCCCACACCCCCTTTGCAATGATAGTGTGTGGGTGTTAGGAGAGATGGATCATCATAGTCATATGAAGGCAATGCAGATAGAAAAATACATGTACCTATGAAAGAAAGATTATCTCTGCCTCTGTCATAATTAAACTATCAGTAGGAGGATCTCTTTATGTGGCAGTAGTGCCTAGACATTTTAGTATGCTAGATGCCATGCAAACCTTTAACAGACCAGGACACACACATGGTCTTTTAGGCCAACTCAGCTAAGGAAACTGCACAACTGTCCTGGGCAACCTGTCCCACTGCTTGACTCATGGGGAAAAATTTTCTCTTTGTATCTGGTCTGACCCTCTCTTGTTTCAATTTATGACTGTTGTTTCTCATCTTCCCTCTGTGCACCTCTGTAAAGATCTTGGTTCCATCTTCTTGGAAACCTCCTTGTAGGTACTGGCAGGCTGCTATGAAGCCCCCCCAAAGTCATCTCTTGTCCAGACTGAACAAACCCATCTCCCTCAGCCTCTTCTCACAAGGCAAGTGCTCCTGTCCCCTGACCATCTTGGTGGCCCTCCACTGAACTCACTGAAGGTCCCCTGAGCACCAGGCCAGTGCTCTAAGCACAGCTGCCTTTCCTCTCTGAAAGGTGCAGAGTTAGTGAATTCTTTCTGTGGGCTAAATTTCCTCCAAAACTGACTCTCTCCCAGAAGACTGAGTGGGTCTGTGAAGACTGGGTAATTATCTATGCAAATGCTCATGCTGCCATTGCAGTGAAAACACTACAGCTGGCTCTGTGATATAGCACAAATTATATCATTGAGCTTAAATCAAGCAGGTAACTTTCAGGCTTTCATTCTTCAAAGAGGGCCATCTGAGTGACACCCCACCAGTCATATTTTTCAAGAACAAGGATGAGCTAGTCAACTAATTAATCTAGTGTGTAGAACATGTTTCTAGAGATGAATGGAGAAGATGTTTGGGGAAAATATGGAGAGGAATGAAGTTGGAGCGTAGACTAAATTTGAGAATGGAGTAGCAGCAAGAGATTGGACTAGGAAGGAAAAAAATAGAGCGATCTGACAGGCCTACCTTCAACAGTTGTGTGTTTTACAAAAGCTACTTCTCCGTTTCCATCTTTCAGACAACTGCAGGTGGGAGGGAGCAGAAGAGACGTTAAACAAAACGGACATTGTGGTTCCCTATCTCCTGTTTCAACAAGTTACTTTGGCACAAACTGCAACCATAAAGCAGTAATCTTCCCAAAAAGCTATATTGGCAGGGAAGAAAATGTAATGGCAGAGAAGTAATTCATAAGAAACACAGTTAGACTTAGCAAAATGCTGTATATTCTTAACAGTCTGTACAAAATCATACAACCCAGCTCCCTCGTTGATCTCCTAGCTGCCTACTGGAATCCCAAGCCTCCATTTATTACAAATTGAATCTTCCATTACCAAGAGTCCCAGCTGTTCTGTACATTCAGTCTCATCAGGACCCCCAGTTACAAAACAGCAGTCCCTGGTATAATGAAAACTTGTATGCATAAAGGCAAGAATATTTCCACAAAGAAAAATAACTTTCACTCACTGAAAAGCTCCAGAATATCCAGAATAAGGTGATGTGCGGGCACATTTGGTTTTAGGGTCCCCCTTGCACTGACGGCACAGGTTTTTTTCAGTGGCACCAGGCACACAGCTGGCAAAGAAAAATTTGGCTACCTCTGTGGAAGAGGAAACATGCAATAGTTACTCTAAAAATCAGTTTTGCAAGGACCTGGAAGGGTTTGCGGAGGGAAGGTGTGCCTTAGGGGAAGGCTGTCAGCTCTCAGTGGTAGGGCTGACTCTTTTAATGGCTTGATTTTCCCCCTCCTGGGGTATATGCCAGAGTGGAGCATTAACTGTTTAGCAAACTTAACTATGTGCAGCACAGTGAAGTTTTGCGCTTGGGGATAAAATGAGATATTCCTAAATGAAGGAACACCTAGTGTATTTGGGATGGAGGAGGGGGAGCAGGAAGAGCAAGATCAGGAATGTAAATGACTCAGCTGCTCGTTGCGTCACCACTGAACCTCCGCAGAAGATCAGACACCATCACTTTCACCTCACCACCGCCACTGGTTTTAATACCACCCCATTTATCTCACACTTTCCCACCTCACCTTGCTCAATCGAGCCTGAGTCTATGCCATCCCACGGAATGTCTCCCCGGCGGATGAGTGTCCCAATGGGAATATTCCAGCCAGCAGACTTGCCCAGGCCTGTGTGGCAGGAAGTCTTGCCTTTCAAGTCATTTATTGTGAGGTCTGTTCCTTTCTTCACAACAGCCACAGCATAGTAGGAGGTTGAGGATCCTGTAATACAAGAAGGAGGAAAGCACTGAAAAGGCAGGAATTCTGAGCATTTGAAATCCTGATTTCAAATCTTACCAAACCCTCGATTTCAGAGAATAAAGTGCTGTACTACCAAATAACTCTTGAACACTTGTGGACTTCTGATGTTGTTAGGGGTGTGTTACGCTGCCAATATTGAACCAATACTGCATCATTACAATTTGAAGGGTAAGTGACATGAAAATACTATCACATGCAAAATACTCTGTCACTGAACAGGCATTAGACATTCATGTAGTGCTGGAAGGATGCCTTGCAGGTTTTCTGGCAAATCTTTTTTGGCAAATCTTTTTTCAAATGCCATTGCTCACTGAAGCACAGATACAAGCCTTGCAAGACTGGAATTCCACATGTAGTCTTTAAAATTATATCAAGTTCATTAAATATTACATATGGATAAAGTGACTGAGTTTTAGGGGTGCTAGAGACAGCCTTGAATTTAATATTTGCATTTCTTAAGTACCACGCTGAGAATAACCCCGTTGTGTTGCTTTGATCCTGAACACTGCATACAAACAGGGTGACCTCCAGAGCAGAGGGTTCTTCCAAAAGAGGTTGGGAGCTTGGATGTGGTGGGACTGTAAGAGGCAATAATGACAAAAATGGAGAAACAGTGTCCATTCAGGTCCCAGGAGAAGCATAGGAGAGAGGAGAGACAGTACAGAGAATGGGTAGGGATGGAGCATCAGAGCTAACTCATAACGGATAGGATTGCTCCAGAATTCCATTTATCTTTCTTTCTGCTTCTCTTCATTTTACCATGCACTGCCTGGTCCTTTTGCCTTGGTCAGCTCAACTAGGTGTTCCTCCACAGCCAGTAATGGTAATGCTGCTGTCATTCTTTAATCACTTTTGTCTTGATAACTATCTGCAGGAAGATGCACAGTTTCTCTCTGCTACCTACCTTAGTTTATTATCAGCATTGTTCAAGGTCACTGAAAGCAAAAGATCTCTGGGCTCTRTTCAGCACAGTTTTTATGCCATGTTTTGGGAGGGTCATGACTGCTGTTTGTGGCTGTCCTTCCATGGCCTCTGCATCACTGTGTGATCAGTGACTTTCATCACAGGTAACAGCAGAAATGGGGCACTGGCTCTGCCCTCTTGCAAAGCCGCTTTCCATTGCAGTGACTCTATGTCCACGAGTAGTAGCAAAGCATTCACATTTTTGGTGTGACTGGCCCCCTCTCTTTTCCTCTGGGATTTGAAAGTGGGGGACACTGTCTCAGACACCCAGAAGAAACAACATGGGAACACTGTATGGAAAGGAAGGGCCTCTGTGCTACCTGTTTGCTACCACTACTTGGCTTAAACATATTGCATGAAAACATACCTCCACTTGCTTCATAGACTTCAGCAACAATGGGCTTCAGTTTGTAGGGGCCAAGGCCTGCATCAAAAAGGTGACCACCATCCAAGCTAATGGCATCTGTTTCATTTCTCTAAACAAAAAGAGATTTCAATCGATAAGGAAAGAGCAGGCATGCATAAGGGAAAACACCTGTCTCTCCTGGATCCTTGTGGGTGACTCCTTCTCTGTAGTGGGATCACAGGCAACAACCAGTGACTCAGAGGAAACCCCAACATTCTCCAAGTGGAACAGGCTGCTGAAACATCCTCAGTGCCCAGCGCAGATGTTTTGCTGACCACTCACCGCAATGGCCGTTATGCAGTCAAAGTATGTCGTTTTCTGCACACAAGACAATCCAATGCTCTCTTGTTGCATGCGGTCCTTTAGGTCATTGCATTTCTTCTGTTCTGGTGAGGATATTGTGCACCATCTGATGGTTGCCTTGGGAGGCGCAGCAAAACACAGAGCTGTACAAAGAACCACAAATAGATAGTCTTAGACAGGGATAAAGGCAACAAGTGGAGAAAAGAAGCATCTCTGTGAATACATGATCTCTGGGATTCTGGTTCCCTGCAGTCATTGCCCTCAAGTGAGCAGCAGGACAGGACATGGTCCCTTGCACATCTCCTAAGGCACACAAGAAGGTAGTTTCCTTCTTGCCTGTCATGTGCACCATCAGGAACATCCAGGAGGATGATTCCTGGCCCTGGGAAAGGCTCACAATAGCTTTGTCAGTGTGGGCATCTTCCATGGCATCCTGATTCAACCAGCCTGAGCTCACAGCAGCATCCACAGGAACAGAAGTACAAATCCACACACTCCAATAGAAATTGAATGGTTTGCAAAAAATCAGAATGGTTTGCAAAAAAGGGAGAGCAAAGACTCTCCTTTGCAGCAGTCTCTTTGCAAATAACCCCAGAGGGCCAGCATCTGTGACCCAGCCAGACTATTTCAGTGCCTTGCCACATACAACCTCCTTAGCAGCTAGATGATCTGAAATATTTAACTCTCTCTTTATTTCCCACCTCCTCCCCCACATCCAATAATGGAGATGACATACCAGCTCCACAATACCCACAGCCCTCTCCTCTAAGGGTTCCCCAACAGTAGCCAGTAAGTGCTGCTGACTGGCAGCTCTGGGAGACTGGAACAGAGCAAAGACTCAGGTGGACACTGACTTTGGACTAGGACTTCAGCAACCTAAACACCAGAAACTTTGGAAACTTGCAGTTAAAGTATATGACCAGTTTCATACCACCATTCTAGCTGGCCCATACTACACACTTCGCCTTAACTCTGCCCCTTCCTCTCAGGACTGTACAGACCAAGAGGTTATATGCACAGCTTACTTTCTCCAAACCCCTGGTGGCAAATATCATTCAAACATCTTCAGAATAACCTGTGCTGTTTCCAGTTTTACCTCTTGTTTTCTTTTTGAACCATAACTCTGCCAGAAGACACTTCCCGTCTTCCCAGTGGAGATGCTAAGTTTGGCCACATAGAGAAATTTTAGCCCTTTTTCCTCCTGACATAATCTAAACTTTTAGTCTTGGCTGGACAAAGCCACAGCCACCCTGATATAGTGCTGGCAAAGGTCCTGCTCTGGGCAGAGACTGGACTGGGGACCTCCCAAGGGCACTCCCACCAGCACTAACAGGCCTCTACAGGTAGACACGGCATGAGCACCTTCATCCAGAGCAGTAGCACTGGCATCCAGGAAGTTGCCGGCAAGGATATGCTGGGTGCAGGCGTTCGCTTTCTTTCACAGCCACCAGTCAGCCCAGCTGCACTGATGAAATTTGGGAAGGCAAAGGGAGCCCAAGTGCCATGGCCTCTGTCACAGAGCTTTTGGACAACCTCTTATCTCCTTCCACGTAGAGGAGGAGGAGGAGGAGGGACTATTCACGGTTAGTAACATATCATTGCATGCTAATACTCAGCAAAGACTTTTGGTGCTAGAGAATTGTATAACTCCAGTGGCATAGGGAGCACTTCCCATGGGAGGACATTAACCATCACCACATTTTTTGAGGGAATCAGAAGAGACTGTCACCTGCTACTAGGAGAAGCCCCCACCTCTTTACCTTTCCGCGCAGGGGTGCCCTGATAGGTGTAGACAGCAGCAACATCCTTTACATGGCCACCTGACCATTACCTTACAAAATCATGAACAGAAAAAGAGCGAAATACCTCTTCAAACAGAGCCAGATCTACAGCAGCACAGTTTGAGCGTAAAAGCACATGGGAGCCTGAGCAAAGTGCAGCTACAGCAGCAGGACAGAACTCCACTTATTAAAGATGCTCTGGGAGCTTTCCAAGCCTGGCAAAGAGCCAGTGGAACCGGGCTGGAAGCATGACAAGCCACTGGTGCAAGGTGGGACACAAGACTCCCCTCTTACAGCTGTCAAGGTCTCGGAGACCCAAGGGTGCACCAGCAGGAGGTGGCAAGAAGGGGCAGCACCCCAGGAGCAAGCAGAGACATAAGAACATTGCAACAGCCATGCTACCTTCTGGAGAAGCAGTGCAGGAGCAGAGAGGGGAGCATGTGGAGGTGTCCCTCAGTGGTCTTTCATTATATAAGCATTCTTTAAGCTCCTTTTGACTGTTACTGCCTTCAGGTTTAACCCAACACACATGCAGGCTCAGCAGAGGGGTCTTTTTCTAGTTTCTCTCCCATTCACTGAATACCTCTCCTGATACAGCAGCAGCTTGCCAGAGGGTCTTTTTTCTCTGCCCTCTGTGGCAGAGGGAGCATACCAATGTAAGCGGAGCACCTCTCACAAGCTATCCCTTCCCTCTGGCTTCTGAAGCAGGGGCTGTGGATGACAAGCAGCCTTCCTCCTCACTGGAGGGGCTGCTCTGCCACCCTCTGCGGACAGCAGCAGATTTCCCTCCAGCCTCAATGGGCTTGGGTTGCATTCAGAGCTGTGGCAGGCAGAGTGAGGAAACTGCTGTCATTAGGGTTAAAAACACCATCTTCATTTAGAGATCCCCAGACGCATCTGCCAAAGCAGGAGTCTGGCAGATTCTCTTTTGCTTTATGTTCTGCTTTTTACTTAACAGCTGCCTGGTTTGGTACATGCTGCAGCTCAACAGATTCCTCTATAAAACACCCTGGTCTAGGGAGTAAAGCCTGGAATCCTGATAGCTTTTGATTCCTCCATTCCCCAAAACTGCCTTCAGCAGACACTTACCCACTATCCCGAAGGACAGCACTGTAGAGAGGACGAGTTTCATATTTGACCAGGGAGTCAGATGCAGAGGAGGGGGGTGCAGCAGCCTTGGTCACAGACTGTCCCCTCCAAGTCTGTGATGGCTCTGGAACCGCTTTCTCACCCTTTTATAGAGAAACAGCCTTGGCTGTGTTTGCAAAAGCAATGACCTAACACTGTTTGTCCTTCCTTGTTTCTCAATAGCTCCTAGATTGCCCCCCTCCCTGGATCAGCCCATTTTTAAGAAGCCTTTCACTTTGGCACTGAATCCCATCACAGGTGGGAGTCGGAGCAAGGCAAAGAGCTTTTTGTTTGTCCAAGGGGCTTCAAATGGAAAATTCCCAATTTGTGACATTTGAATTCCCCTGCAGGCTAAAATGCCATGGGAGGGGCTATTTTCTTTGTTTCGGCTACCCCCTGCCTTGCACAGCCTAATCTCAGAAAGTCCCTACTGAGACATGACCCAGCCCCGAGTTTTGTGTGTTTGCCAGTAACTATTGCTATTGTGCTCATCACCCTTTGGCTTGCAGTACTCTGAGCACATACTTTCTCCTTTGCACTGCCCTAGCAATGGTGAGAGGGTGCAAAGGCAGCAAACATGCTTTACAGACAGCCTGGCAAGCTCCTTGCAGCAGGCCAAGAGAAGACAGTGACAGCTATCAGATAGCTAGATACCACCCTGCAGCCAGAAGGTATCAACACACTGCCCCATCACCACACTGTTGTCACCACCTGCGATGAAATGCTTGAATTAGTGGTCCACTTCTCTCCCCAAAGGTACTGCTCACCCCCTTCCCCTGAAAACCTTCTCCAGCCAGCTGCAGTCACTCCTGGTTTCTCTCTCTGCATCCAGAACCAATGGGTCATGGCTAGACTTTTCTAAGACCTGCCTCTGTGATGTTGCTGCAGGCTTGATGTCCCAATCTATGGTGCAGGCTACAAAACAAACTGCAGATAGACTCTGTCTCACACACACACAAACTGGGAGTTCCTGGACCACAACAGCTAGTCCACAAGCCCCAGCAGCATCCCTGGCCATCACCTGTTAGGGTTGACACCCCTGCCATGTACGCCCAGTTACAGGACAGTGCTGTCCTGGAGAGCAGGTATGCATTGGCACCAATAGCATTCACTAGTGGGGCCATTCACTGGGATGACCAGCAGGCAGCCACCAATTTCAGGATGTCACCATCAGGGACTCAAGGGTCTGCTGGTCTTCCTGCCCTACTACAGATGGAGGCTGTGCTCAGCCTGGGATCCTCGAGTCAGGAGATAGCTTTTGTTATCCAGTTCCCAGCCAAAGCCATGCCTTGGCCTCCTCTGCAGCAAAGCAGTTCAGGAGTTGCCAGAGATCAGGAGTGCCTAGGAAGCCCTTGTCCACAGTGTCTGACTGTCCCAAACTAAACACACAGGCCAGACTGGCCCATCAGCCACAGAGCCAAGCACAGCTGACACAGCTGGAGTAGCTGGGCAAACAACTGCCTTGAAGCTCCCATGAGACACAAGGGGCAGCAGACACTGGCTACATGAGCATGCTGTATACTCACCTTCTGTTCACCTGCAGGAAGCCCAGTGGTAAAGCCCAGCTCCCAGGCTTGATCACCAACCTCCCTTTGCGATGTTCTGGATCTCCCATATAGGCCCTTACCTCTCCCACTGCCTGCAACCTCTAGGCAGCACTGACATGCGCTTACCCACAGTCTGTCCCTGCTCCTCAGCTGGTGCAGGCTGGAAGCATTCTGGGTTGACTCTTCTGCCTCCTCCTGCCTGGCTCATGGCACAGAAACCTGCTGGTGGTTGGTGGTGGCCAGGTGCCACTCCATGCCAGAGCAGGGTGGAGCAGAGATGGCTCTAGAGCAGATACTAGCCCAGAGTGAGGTCAAGGATATCTCTCTACTAAGTGGCCCAGGGGAGGGAGCTGCTGAAGACCTTCAGGCAATGACCCCTCCACTGTGGGGCTTTGAGCCTGCCCTTAGGGGAAGCTGGATTTTTCCCATTGTCTGTGTGGCCCAGGCTGCTGGAGGTCCCCACCAGTTGGGTGAGAAGCACCCATGACCATGTTGGCTGTTTCAGCATTATACTTAGAGATTCTCTCAGCATGGGTAGTTCCAGTTTCTCACTCCTTCATCCCCTGCTCTCCTAGGAAAGCAGCACTTCTTGTGTTTGTAGCATCTCCAAACACACTGTACCAAGGCAGGGAATGCCTCGCTCCCACCACTAGGCAATGCCACTCTCCTATCCATATTTACTACAACCAGAGCATTTTCAGGACAGTTTTGGGGAAGCTGTGGCCCTTTGAGGTCTTCCTCAACTGAAACAGGTAGATCCCACTGAGCTTCCTGTAGATCTCACCATCCCCAGCTTCCTGTAGATCTTACCAATCCTTCCACAATTCAGGATACCTTTAACAATACCCCCATTCATGGGAACAAGAGACACAAGGACTCACAGGAAGCTGTCCTACAAGTTTCTTCCATAGTTTTTTGTTGGTTTGTTCTAAGATGCCTCTTCTAACAGACATCCCAAGAGAGCCTAGAAATTAGCGTCACTGAAAAAGGAGTTTATTTGAACATATAAATAAAAGTGAAAATATGTGGAGATATTGACTCCATAAAATACGTGGTTACAACACTACCCAGAGCAGAAAAGGTATTTGCCACCTGAGAGATGAAGTGGAAGTACACATAAGGAAGCATGGAAATCTTAAAAGGTCTGTTCACATGACACAGGGGCAGTTGCTGTAAGAGCCCATACTATCTTGCCTTTTGCATATGGTCAGATAATCCTGTGCTCAAATACGGCAGTTCCCAGCCTTTTTCACACGGACCACCCACTGCTCCTTTCTCTTCTTCTCACACCCCACCTCCATCCCCAATGCTCTCTGCAAATCTGCTGAGGGTATGGCAGTGCTATGATGGGTAGTTTCACATGTCTTTCTATTAACCCTTTTTCTTAGTGAAGATGGAAATTCTTGTTGTTTTTGAAGTTAACAAGTCAAAACTCTGGCTCATGGAAGCAGGAGCAGCATTATCATAAAGAACAGAGCTAGGTCAGTGCCTCTTTAGGACTTTGGCCTTGTTATTCAGATCATCTTAAGTCTTCTACAGTACATGTTCATGAAGAAAGTTGCAGTATTACTACATATCACAAGTTCGTTGTATTGCAACATTACAGATCCTGGCTGTTCTGTTTTCAGAAAGAGGATGCTGCTAAAAATTACATGAATGATGAAGAAATACAAATTAACACACCCTTCTGACCAACTACAGGCCATTGGTGAYGCATAAACACATCTGACCCCTAAGAAAAGAACAGGGCTCTGCCCCATGTTAAATAAAATTGAAGGTGAAGTAATACTACTTATTCCTACATCTCCCAGTGGAAAACATTACCATAAATCCACACGTGTACTCTGTGGTTTATGGCTGAAACAAGGCTGGACTGCAGTTTTAGTTACATCCTGAGGAAAGAACATAATTGTGATTGGGCTGGGATAAAGTTAGAGCCAGCACAACCATCTGTGAGATGGCTCTGCTTTACTACTATGTTAACTGTCCCCATGGCAGAATTCAACCTAGAGCCAAAGGCTAGCACTAAGCCTATGGAGCAGCTCTCATTTGAAAGGAGGCTGGATTGGAGCTCTGGCTGTGTGCATGTGGGGAAAACATTAACCAGGGAGAAGAAAAGCTGTGATCAAGACACCATACCAACACAGGCATCTCACCTGACTCTCTGAAGCAGTTATTTCATTAGAGGTGTTCCTATCTAACAACAAAGGCATTTGGAGATAGTGCTGCTGTTCCCAGGGGTCACCAGGCTGGCACTTGCACAGACACCCAGCTCACCTCAAGATATTAAGGAGATAAAGCTTTAAAAATGAGGAAAAAAAAAAAAAGGATTCAATCCAACCACTGAGTTGGGATAGACTAAGGGCAGAGGGCAATATACACCCACCAGGACGCTGGCCTCATCTATTCAACATCTTGTTTCCTCTCAGAAATGGGAATTTCTAGGTTGTGACTCAGAAAAGACTGGATTCTGCTAGTAACAAATGTACTAACTTGTTCAACCATGAAAATGGGCTTAGTCCTCAAGTTTTCTTCCTGTCCTGGCCACAGAGATCATGTCACAGCAATCTGAAGGCCAGTGGAGTAGGCCATCCGTAGCCTGATGGGAACCCACTTTTCTAGAACTTCTTCCCTGCTCCTCTATCTATAGCCAGGATGGGGAGCAGCATCAAAACTGGCTCTGAATTGGCAAAGGTGTCCATATCAACGTATGGGAGAAGATGACGGTGGGTGCCAGGAAGGGCAGGGAGAAGTCAGGGGGCTTCTGCAGGACTGGCTTACCTATTTAGTGTAAGCATCTGGGGAAAATTCCTCCACCCCTCCCTGATCCCAGTGGTCCCCTGGAAGAGGGACTAGATCGTTCCTCTCCAGAGCCTGGGTAGGGATGGATCTTGCAGAAGCTGTAAAGCCATGCCATGGGAAGGCCAGCTCCACAAGCATGTCCATGACCAATGATGTACTAGAACCAGTTGTACATTCCCTGTGGTTCCCAAGGCCCAGATATCTGCTTAGATACTGAAGAGCTGTGGCACTCTTTCCAGAAACCTGTTTTCATCCCCTGTTTGAACACTTGGGCCAATTTTGAGGCTGTGCTCCAACTCCAGAGTCACTGTGGTTAGTTTATTCACAGGCAATGCCACAAACCCATTTTCCTGTTGGTTAGGAGAAATACTTGGTGTCAGGTTATGACTGTGTTGCAATATGCTGTTTTCCACCTGGGATGAGCTGAACTGGCCAGAGGAGAGTGGGAACTGGTGATCTCTGAATCAATATTTGCTTCTAAATATTGCTTAATTTCCAAATGACACACAGCAAACAAAGAGTACTCTGTCAATTTTAAGTAGCTCTTTCCGGCTCAGAGCTCTAAGCTCAGCTACAGACTGTAGTCTCTTTTCTGAAGCTGCTTACCATGTCATACCATTACAGGCTTTTGTTTTTGGCTGTAACTAATCAACGCAACAGCCAGGTGCCAGAAACCCAGTTCTTTCTACCTCACACAGCTGTTCTGCAGGAAGGTGTCACTGCCCACAATCCTATCCATGCACGTTTCCCATCTGGCAAATGCCAACCAGTCCGACATTGATGGGGGGGAAAAAGGTTTTCTTAATCAAGAAGCAGCCATGCTGCCTATTCTCTGTAAAAGCCACCAGCCCCATTCCTGAAGTAAGCAGTGATTTCTGCTCTGTCAGCCAGAGGTCAATGGGAAACTCCCATCAGATATTTAATTAGTGACATTCCTACTAATGAAGCATTCCAGTTTGCTTAATTAACCCAATGGTTAACAGGATTACCAGCTACTCTGTGCAACTTTGGGAACTGCAATATTCTCAAAGGGCTTTTGGAAGGGAACAAAGCAAAAGGCAGTGGGTTAATCATTCCTGCTGAAGACACTTGTAAATACAGCCAGATAGCATTCATACCTGTTTCCAAGGGGTTTTCCAAGCATGTTCCCTGTATACAAAGACACATGGGAACAAACCAGTAAATACCAATAGTCTGGAAGGGCCAGGAGTGCCAGTTGCCCTGCATAGCCACAGTGCCCTCAGCTCTCCCGCAGCCTGCATGCCCAGATCTCACTCTGGTGCAAAAGCCAAACAGTTGCACAACTACTGTGTTCATAAAATGGCTGTGTCCAGCTCTGAAGGACATGTCAGACTGTCTCCACTGGGGCCTATCTCCACAAGGACCATCTCTGGGCTGTCACAGATGATTCATTTGAAGGAAGGGARAGAACAGGAGAAAGGGCAGTTTGTTTCCAGGGAAGGAGGGGTCTCTGGCTCATGTGAGCCCCCATGCACACATCTGGGACAAGGGAGAAGCAGTGTGAGCAGGGATGTTCTCCTGCAGTCACAGGCCATCAAGCTGAGGCTCTGAACACCCTGCACATGGGACAGGGATGAAGGCAAGATGGTAGCAGAGCCAGGAGTCCCCAGAGCAAGAGAGTAGCAAGACCTGAGAAGCAAGAAGAGCCCCAGAACTGAGCCGTGGTCACTGCATCCCAGGGGACAGGCCAACATTATGGGACACCTGGCCAGGCCCTACACTGCAGGAGCTTTGGGTGCTGCCTCCCTTCAGCAATTGGATGTCATTGAAACAGGGAACAGAAAAGGCACCCAGCAAATGCAGCCAGCCTTGCAAGTGGATGAGCCCTGCTTGAGCTGGAGGGGGAGGCAGAAGGTCGATGTGGACAAAGAATAATTTTACACAAGCAGTGGGCACAGAGTTCCCCCTGAGGACAGATAGCAGAGATGGGCAACCAAAAGGAAACCATAGGAGAAAGCAAGGAAAAACACCGAGAAAGGAAAACCTGTGACTTCATGATTCATAAGCCTTTCCCAGGAGAAAAATTAAGGGAAGTCCAAGATATTTAAGAGAAAGGTGCTGGATGCTGGCCAGAAGGACAGCAAGAGAACACACATCCATAGTGATGCAAAAGATTCCTGTGCCCTATAGACACTGGCTGGGCTCGAGGATTCTCACTCAGGCAAACAAAGTGCCTCTCCACTAACATTGTTGGCTTGAGCTGGAGCAGCCTGGTGCAGAGGCACAACCTAAGCACAGCTACACGGAGCAGTGCTTCGCAGCCTGAGCCCCGGGCCAGCAGTGCTCGCTGGCTGCCAGAGAGCAGCTCTTGGCGCTGAATCTGGCCCAAGGAGCAGGAGGCTGAACCTCTTGTCATCCTCCCAAGCCTACAAGCAGCCTGCCCAGGCTGGCATGCCAGCCCACTGTTGCGCCCAAGCATTGTATTCAACTGTTTGATAGCCTCTCTGGCAAAAAAAAAGAGATTTGGGCATTAAATGAACAGGAAAAGGGTCAGCTCACCAATGGGTCAAGCTGAACTTTACTTCTTGCTGTTCAGCCCCTTTCCAGTTAGTTAATTCGTGGTAATCATTAATATTGAATCCCTGGCATGTATAGAATCTCACAATAACTCATTTTTAAACTGTCATGACAACTACATGTTGTTACAAGACCTGTTTGTAGCCATCTTCCCTGATAGCATTTTAACACTGTCCTATGGCTATTCATTTTCCTCATTGATTAATAATGGGTGTTTTGAAAGCACCAAAAAATTGTTAGCCATCATTCCTTTCTGCAGCACTTTTGTTGCCATTTTGTAAATGTTTCAAAGCAGCATTATAGGAAATTAATAGAAATGAGACTTCAAATAACAGAAAGGCTTAATCTTTATTGGAGACCCCTTGAACTCCAGTCAAATTAATTTTCCTCTGTGTTTGAAATTTTCAGAGGTGTTCTGGCAGGTCAACAGTCATGAGTCTTGCAAACATCTCACCCTTCCATACTAAATAGCTAATTAAAATATGATATCAGTGACTAAATACTAGCCCATGAAAACCTAGCAGCAATATTTTCTTCTAGAAAAACTGATGCAATGAAGTAGGTGAAGAAAGATTTTTCATGAACTCATTAACTGCTGGCAATTAATTTACAGGGCTGTTAGACTCAAAATAAGGAGAGTTCATGAAAATCATTAATTTGATTAAAAGTGAAGCAAAAAAATGTAATCAAAGAATTCTTGCTTTGGATGCCCAGACACTATAGCTGAGATCAAATCCTAAAAGGCATTCAATGCTGTTTTTAGAGGGAGGCTGGAGTCCCTGAAGAAGTGATACATGATTAACCTTTGCTTTCAGGAACATCTGCTTTCTTTGTTCAGACCTACATACTAAGAGCATGTCCTGGCAATTTGTTTCCTTGGTATGAAATGCCTCATTGCCCCAGCCACGCAGAACACAGTGAGCTCCCCCCAGCTCTCAGCTGCAGGCACTCTGTCAAGACCCCAACGTGCCACCTGATGTGCCCAGAAAGCCCCAGAGAGCTCAGGTCTTTGCAGCTTTACAGTTACTAGTAAAACAGGCTTTGCAAATGGGCAAGGACACGCATGGATCTTGGTGCCTGGTTTAACAGCTAACAAACACAAAACGCAGGTCGTTACAGACCAGAGATTAGACAGCCAAAATGACCTTTGAAACACCTACCTGCAATCCCACCTACAATTCTTGAAAGTAACCCTTAGAGCTATTGCACACTGTCTGTTTGGCTTTCTGCATTCCCAAGAACCTAATATTGCATTCCCTGTTTCCAGTACCTGATGCAGATTGCAATCTCACTCAGCATTTTGCAGAAGGAGAAGGGAAAGAAGGATTTTTTTAACCTGTGTCCAGTGCAAGCCAGTGAGCCAGGCCACATTACTCTCAGCTTATTCTACCATGTCCTGGTTACTTTGAGGTGTGGACAGACCACACTTTGGGTATCCCAGGGCTGTGGGAGGGGAATGTTGGCCTAGGACCCCACATTCTCTTCTCATCTGGGTTTGAAAGAACAGTTTGATGTCAGGGACTGCAACTAAGCCTATTGCCTGAGGGACACTGGCCCTCACAATGAAACTTAGCATTAACGAACATGCTTCCAAAGAGCTGGTGTTTTGTGAAAGCTGCAAAAGGCCCGAGGTGTCTATGAACTTGATATACCACACACCTGCAGGGTGGTGGAGTACAGCAATGATGTCCCAGTAAAGAAGGATACAGGTCCTCTCGAGGCAGCATATCTTATTTCCCAGGTAATGCAGAGATGGGGATGTGTTACTGCTGTGCCCTCGCCTACCTTTGCCCCTCTGCAAAGGATGGCAGCCTGCCGCAGCCAGGGCTGGACCCTGTAAGATGCATTATTCACAACAACCCAGCATTTCTTGCATGGCAGGCAGAGAGGACCCAGGAGGATCCTCTCCCCTGTCAGTACTGGTGACTACCATATCATTAGTGAAAGACCTCACCTCATTGCAGGATCTCTAATAAGTCCAAAGGCAGGCTTGACCTTTCAAACCCCACCTCCCTCCCAAGAAGCCCAGAAATTAATTTCCTGGCCTGTCAGTCAGGATGTTCTCACCAAGATAAAATTCTGGCTCAAGCAGGCCAGGGGAACAGCTCCTCCTGTTCTTGCCACTCTGCTCCCTGGTCACCTTGGCTTGGCACAGCTTTGCAGGCACTGCTGGGCCCTGGCTCTCAGACTTCCTTGTACCTTTCAGTAATTGCTGTTTTGCAATATGGAAAATAATAAAAGTCTCAGGGATATTAAGAAACGAGGGAGGAGCAAAGAAGGGGGAGACAAAAGGCCAAGCTAAGAAGATTTCAAACCCCCTCCTGAAGGCTTTTAGGCCCCCTTGGCTTTTTAATCCTCTCAGCATTTCCAACTGTAAAGACAAAGGAACATAGACAGATGTGCAGGGCCTTGGGCAGGGCTCCAGGGCATGTGTCCAGCTGGGGCCTAGGTCCCAGGGAGTGAGTTCTGGGATCGGGTGGTAAAGAAGAGAAGGGGAGGTTTGGGGTCAGAGGAGGTTTGGGGTATGACTGTAGAGCAGGGAGAGGTGACGTTAACATGGGGCACCTACCTGTTTGCCTTTGCCTGAATCTTTTGTCAGAAGCAAGACAAGAATTGTCCTTCTTTTTCTCCCTCATATTTGTTTTCTCCTTCCTTCCCATATCCCCCATTCCTGCTTTTATGAGGGGTGTGATTTAAAATCTGATTTGCTGTTGTTCATTTTGATTCGAATCAAACAGAAATGAGACATTGTTCAGACAGAAAAAAAATGGCAACTGATTTTGTCTTGCAAGGAAAGCTTCTCTTGGTCTCAAAATAATTTGAACAGGACTCAGCAGCTGTCTTCCAGAGCTCCGGCAGTTCGTTAGCCTCTGGAGCAGCCAGGACACCCTGTGCCTTGCATGTCTGCCCTAACAGCTCCTGAAAACTGTTGGAAGAATAAGGAAGGAACTAAAAGAATGTCTTGCTTCAGATGTTTTACTGAAAGTTGCATAAGGTGAGGGAACTTGGTTTTGCTCTGTAGGTCTGATGATTGGTCATGTTATAGACAAAGGATACTGTATGCTTGGTGGGGAGAAATGGCTTCATGCCACAAATCTAATCACAGAGGAAAATTAACTCCTGCTGGGGTTTCTGCCATAGGCTGGAAGCCTTTGACTGCTGGCAGTGACTGAGGGTCTCAGCACAGCCATCCCCACAGGTCTATGGTGCCTGAGCCCAGAGCTGCTGTTTTGGCCCAGTCCTTTCTGAACATCCCTCCACCAGCAGTTTTGCCCTTCACCACATGCTTCTTTGATCACCAAAACCMTTTTCACATCTTGTGCATCAGCCATTGGGATCAACTCCAGGCAGAAACCCCTTTCTCTGTTGTGCCATTCAAATCCTGGATGGACGCAACAACAGCCACAATGCACTGGGACCATGTGTTGAGGGCAGAAAGGGACAGCAAGCCTTGGAAAAACAAATAGATATATGGTCAACTATGCAGTGCCAGAAGAAATGTCCTTCAGTGAAACGTATCAGCACCTATTACAACCCCATGCTCTCTCATTTTTTAACCACACAGACCAAAGCCAAAAATGCTGCACAGTGTTAGGGCCCTGAGGGCACTAATAGGCCTTAATGGCCCAGAGCAGCCTCATCTGGAGCCTCCCCCCCACACCTGCCCATGGGCCCTGGAGCCTATTTCAGGTCAGCCCAGGGCCTTCAGGCCCTGCCTGAGCTGTGCAGGAGGAGGCCTGTGCCTGGCCTCCTGTTGATCCTGACTTGGACCTGCAGACTCACTTCCCAGCTTGATGTCAGTCCTGCCTCATCACTGTGGACCTGCCCAGTGATCACTGAACCAGATCTGGACCCTGACCCACAAACCGACTGCCTGGCCTGGCCCCATCCCCACGGAGATGCCTGATGCCTAGGGCTGGAAGCTGCCCCCCATCCTGCCCTGCTCCCTCATGGGGGGCAGTGGGACAGGCCCTGGTTGCGAGGCCCTGCCCTGCCACCATGGGGAGCCCCCACTGTCACCAGCCGCTAGGAAGCCACCATCCCGTGTGGTGCCCTGATACATGGAAGAGAGCAATACAAAGCTATCTCATGGCTAGACAAGGGAATGAAAAACAAAATATCAACTGTCTTGTAGGACAGCGAGTTAATGTGCTAATCCATTTATAGTCCATGTTATTCTAGGCAATTGTTTTTTATATGTGGCAGAAAATATATCCCACTGAAGTGGTGCCTATCTTTTCTACTGAGTGCCGTCTCTTGAAGACATCCCACGTGGCTCCACAGCACTGAGCTGACATCGTCACTGTCTTCTCTAAACAAGCCATGTAGAAATAACATGAAGAAAGAGCAGGAAAGACTTTATGAAGATCCTCTTGCAAACAAAATATTTGTTCTAGCACATTCCACCTGAAGTGGGAAATCCCCAGGAGAAAACAAGGTCAGCCTTTAATCAAGGACATCAGACTTGTGTAATGACAGAGGGCTTCAGGGAAGCTGCAACATTCGTCCAGTAAATACCATCCTTTGCCAGCCAATGCCTCCTTTCCTGCCTCCTGAAGGATGCTAGCATAAATGTAAGAGGACTGCACAGAAAGCGAAAATCTTCTTAGTGGAGCATTTTACACCAGAAGAGCAACCATCTTTCATTCATTAACATAATACTCCTATCTTAGTAGCTCTTCCAGACTCCATATGTGACAGAGGAATTAATAAATTATTAGCAACATTTGCCTTATGGGTTTTGGAGAAACCAAAAGAAGGAATCATCTCACCCTACTTTAGCCCTCTAAAAGTTAAATCTAGGTTTCCTCTATTATCCAAGGGTATAGACAGCTTCAGAGGGCAATCTGCACTACCATAGCAGAGGTAGCATGAAGTACCCTAAGGATGTGACACAGAGGGCACACATGACAGCTCAAACAGGACACACACCTGCCTGGTGGCTAGGTGAGGTGATTCCCACCCTTAGCAACCATAGCTGAATTAAAGGATTAACTGGTTACAAGTCAAGCTGTCCTGTTTTTAACGGGAGACATAGCCACTGGGAGCAGTTCAGCTCAGACCCAACAGTGGCTAACTTATCACAGTATGAATCAGGGTTAAATCTGCTGTACTCACAAATGCCAAAGTACAGGTTGCTCATTTATCCAGCAGCCACAGTGCAAATTCTTCTGGTCACAGGTGAATGCTTAAAAATAAAAGTTGGAGGGGAGGTGGAAAGGGGAAGAAAATGTGGAGCATGTACCCCTAGCTGGACTCTTATGCAGGGGCACACTCCTTAGAGGCTTAAGCATCTTGACAGAGGGGTCAGGGCCAAGGCCAGTCACTGTCTCAGCTCATGCATACATTAGCACTCAGGGTATTGGCTTGAGAGRACAAAACAGTGGAAAAAGTGTCCCAACCCAGACCTCAAACACAGTAGTCTTCTGAATTTTTCAGCAGGGTGCTGAGCCTATCAAACCAAGAGAATGGTTGCTTGACTTCACTTTGCTCCACCTACAATCTTCAGCAGCAGGGTGTTGAGCCGAGAAGCAAACTCCAACATTTTGAGCACAAGGTGCAAGGCACAAGGTTCCTCTCCAAGAACAGCTGCTCTTTCTGCTCATACAGCAGGACCCCAGACTGCTTTTGGAGTCCTAACACATATCAAAATGGTTTCCCAGTTCATGAAAAGATCCCATGGTCTGCAGATTTTAACTCAGCCTTTAGCCAGTCCACAGCTGTCAAACTCTCATGTTCATGCATCTCAGAGTGGGAGACTCTGATGGTGAAAGGGAAAGCAGAGGAAATCTGTAAGATTATGATCTGTAAGATTAGCTAAGGTTAAGGAGCAGTGTAAAGATGGAGAGAGGCCTTATTCACTATCTCCTGTTTTTGAAGAGAGCAGCTCAGGAGAGGCCTGTTTTATTTACTAGCTTGACATGCCGGATATTTTCTTTACTTTGCAAAGCATGGTCTCACGTCACCTTTCCTTTGGTATTTACACAGTCTGTCGGAGTGATGATGACACACCCCCTTTGGAAGTGGGGCTACATTCAGATATCCTGGCTCCCTATTGGGAAATGAAGCATTTTTAAAAAACAGCAGATTTTAAATAGCAAACGTGCAGCCACCATGAACAGTGGGGCATTGGCAAAGTTCTGCAGCTGAGCTGGCATGATGTGATGAGCTCTGTCTTTTGCATGGATGTTTGGAGAAAGGGAGAGGCTGAAGCCTCCTCCCATGTCCTGTGCAGTAGCAGAGTGTGTGCTGTCTGCTGGACATGCCACTTACCTGTCATTGCAAAGGCTATGAGGGAAGATGAGGCTAACAGCAGGCTGGGACCAGCGAGCCATCAAACGCTGCCTGTGCCTCACCATAGTTAGAGTGGTACCATGGTAGTTTATCCCCATATGCCATTGCACTACAGGTCTGCTACAGACTACTTGGGAGGCCCCAGGAGTACTGCTCCCACACCACATACCTGGAAGAAGTGAAACTGGCCACCTGGTGCGACCTGAATGATCCATCACTCAAAAACACAATCTGTTCATGACACTGTGAGGTGAGGACTGACCTGGAAGGGATGATGCTGCTTTTTGCCTGCTTTGACTTTCTGATGCTTGACTCTGTGTTGGTCTGTTTGAAGAAAAATAATGCTTCCAGATTGGCCAAGGATGATCTGAAAAGAGACACATCCTGCACTGACAGAAGGACAATGCTCCAAAGGTCTCTGAAGCGCTAGTATTCATTCCCTGGGGCACATGGGGTGTTGTGAAGGGGAATCACACCAACCTCTCCCTGGATGTACCAAGCATGGGAGCACACATCACCCTCCAGAGAGTGTATTCAGACTATCCAAGGCTGGTAGGAATCAGTGCAGCTACACAGACACCAGCAGAGCTTTACCAGTGGTCTGACCTTGTGTCTGTAATTTTTCCCTAGACTATTTTAAACTGTGTGTTTGTGTATGGACACTCTCTTTGTCTTCTTTCAATGCCTAACAGCCTTGTATTCCAGTCTCTTTCTCCTGGTGCCCAGCTCCTCCCAACCTGCACCTCCATTCTCCCTGTCTGGAAATTGCCTTTTCAAAGATGGGGGTCAACAGAAGTGAACAGGGGAATGCTTCTCCCGGTATGTAGTCTACCACTGTAATATTTGCAGTAGTTTCTGTTCCATTCCTCCCTGCTTCCTAACTGGTTGTACTGCTGAACCTCACTGGGCAGATGTCTGCCTTGGGCTGCTTTCAACATAGATCTTCTGTCTGACAGAAAAATGATGTCTATAGCCCACTCTGCTGTATGAGCAGTGTCAACAGTGCTAATATGCCATATGCCTGCACATTTCTTGCATTGATAACTCTGCATGGCATCTGCCATCACCTTACTCATTTACCTAAGTCACATCCCATCAGACCTCCTCACTCTCTCTGCTTGTTTTGACTGACCTACATGCAATTTCCCTCAGTCTTGTTTTGCAGAGAATTAGCAGTTCTTCTAAATACTGGCCTTCTTTGGGAACTTTGGGGAACTATTGGAACACTAAACCCTTGCCAGAAATCAGCTTCTCCTCCTCCTCATCTGGTTGCTGTCTCTTGCCTATTTTCTGAGCTCCAGCAGAACCCAACAGCTCCTTAGCTTCCCAAACACCACCAGGAAAGGAATGTCACTCAAAGCACTTTCTAAGCACAAGTGAATAGTATGTTTCAAGAATGCAGAAAATGCAGGGTTTTTTAATTTTTCAGCAGCTTTAGTCTGAGCATTTCTTTTCACTTATGCTTCTCTCCATCTCTTTTCATACTTCTCCTTCCTGTTGCAAGTTCCAGACCACCTTAGCCCCCATGTTACTCTCTGGACAGTTGGCTGTCTCAGAAATTCATTCAGAATAAGCTGTCTTAGAGTCTCACATTCTTACAGCACCCCAGGGCAAGGCAGAGGCACCAAAGAATGTATTGACCCTACCCAGCTGTGTGTCCAAGCTCTAAGAGAAGACTCTGAGTCAGAGAAGAAGAGCCCTACATCCTAATGCAACTACAGAATACAAGCAGACACTGGTGGGACAGGACCCCTGCAGGGTGTCCTGCCAGCTGCCTGAAGGCAGAAGACACAAAGGAAAAGTCCAGGCTCAGCATGAGAAGGAACCATAAAGCATGCACTTGAGCAGCAAGGGGCGAATAAACAGCCCAGAGGAAGACCACTCCCTAATGCTTGGTCTATAGCAGAGAAAAGAATTCAAAGCCAGGGCAGTGGAGGAGCGAGGGATTAAGAACTGTAATGCACGTAACCCTGAACAAAGTTCAACCAAACTGCAGCCTAATGAATCCCCTCTGTGCAAACAGCTAACCGCTTGCTAACCAAACACGCTTACTGCAGCTCCAGCTGCCTCAGACGCACACAGGCTCTTTTAAAAAACCCTTTCTGGAGAAGTGAATGTTTCGACAGCTGCAAAGAGCCAGTATTTGGACACCTTAAACAATTGTGGCTTTGGGGGTCCTTACACCTGCAGCCACAGTATACCCCATTCCGCACAATGAATTATCATCATCCATCTTCAGAGATGCAGCCAGGAATGCCCTTGATCTGCTGGAAGAAGCACGGAGGCAGGAGAGTCCACCAGTAGGACTAGGGAAAACATCTTTGTCCAAACCCACAGAACACAAGGGGCCCCATCCCCATCTTCTTCAACTCCGTCTTTGCTTTCTGTAGGACCGTGCTTGTGGCACACAGCCACAGCAAGTGCACACTTGCTGTGCAGGTTGCAAGTGCCAAACTTGTGGCACATAACCACAGCTCAGCAGCAAGCACACAGCAACTGTGCACTTGGTCCCTCTGGGACAAACATGCCCTGGGACCCTGCTAGAAGAGAGAGAGGAGCTCTCCAGGCCCAGGAGGGAGACAAGAAAGGACATCAGAGATGTCAAGACAGGAGGAAGGAATGAAAGCAGCCAAGGAGATGGCGCAGGGAGCAGAGTGTCAGTGTTCAAGTGTGCAGGAAGGAAATGAACTGATTGTGCTCCTCTTCCTCATCACATCCCCAGGGCTGCTGCACCCCTCCTTGACCTCTCTTCTCCTTCCATCCCAATTCTCCACCACCAAAAACTCACTCTGGTCCTTGTCCTGAGACCATAGCACCTGGCTGTCATCCCCCCAGACCCTCTCACATATCTGATGAGTAAGAGCTCTCATCACACATAGACTCTGGACCTAAATCTGTCCCTCTAAACCTCTGACCCACTGCCAATGAGAAATGGCAATAGCAGCCTTGGCCCAGCACATAGTGCTGTTTGCACAGCCCTTGCTCAAACACAATGGCCAGAGCTGGCTCTGTACTGCATGCAGCTCTCTGCAAGAAGTGCTGTGACCTTACTCCCATGGTGACCTGTTGCTTTAGCATGATTACAATGCTGCATTGTGTGCATGCTTTCCTTGGTTCAGCACCTGGGGAGATTTGCAGACCAATGTTGTCCATGTTTCTGCTATGGAAGCCAAAGGCTCACACTCCCTCTATGACTTGCCTCATCACTCTTCAGCTAACCCACATCTCTCAGAGGGCACTGGCTTCAGGAGTAGATCCATTAACATACTAGTATATGGCAAGCAAGCATGGTCACTAAACTTCAGGCAGTATTGGACAGCGGGGCTTTGCTAGTCTTGGGGAAACCAACAGTGACTTGGCAGGCCTTCAAGCCCTAAATAACTTCTGGGACAACACCATGCAGATGCCAACTGAGCTGCAGCAGAACCAAGCAGAAAGCTTCGGATCCCCAACAGAATCCTGACCTGTAGCTGTTGCTCTAAGCAAATGCTCCCCATTTGTACCCCAAGGCATGAACCCCCCCAAGGCTGTTGCAGCACTGTGCCATGCAGAAAGCAGGGGAAAAAAATCTGTCTGCAGGCGCTGGGTTTCCAAAAGCAACAACTAGCCCCATAGTAAAGCTTCAAGTCCAGAGTCCTTTTGGCCAAAGGGAGAAGTGTAAGGGAGCAGCAGAGAAGCTGGAGACCACCCCCAGCTTTTGTGGATGTTACGCATGCAACAGAACAACTTGTAGGAAAAGAACATCAGCTTTACACCCTCAGTCATAGGTGTCACTCTTGTGGAAGCTCCAGGGACCCAGACCAAGAAGCTCGTGACACCAGCATGGCTCAGACTGTCCTTCACCCTGGAGGACTGAAGCAGCATTGCATAGATTTGTTTGGATTGGTTTTGTAAATTCCAAGTCCCAGAGTGGTCTGAAAAGGAGACTTTGGCCTTGGGCTAGCTTGAGCCACGCAAATAGGAGGCACGTAGTGCCCAGCACAGTCACAGCTGAACAACACAGCACCCCTGACAAACCAAGGCTCAGATCTGAATGCCTTTCTTTAGAAATTTGACTTCAAATGTCCTTCCATCTTGGGGTGAAGAGGTTGGTGGCAAAGGAACCAGAACAGAACAGACCAGCACACACTGGAAGAAAAGCAGAGGGGTTTCGCATTCGTAAGAGCTGAAAGAGGCAAAGTGGCACTTCCTGTGAACGTCTTCAGCGTCTCTGCAGGCTTCAAAGGCACAAATTATTTTTCTTTCCCTGAAAGCTTTTTTGGAAAAGTTATCAAATTCCTCTGTCGCAACTGAGGATTGAAAAAGCATATCAAGGTTTTTTTTCCTAAAAATGGTAGCTCTGATCTGGAAATACTGTATTGTGCCAGTGGAGAATTTTGATRCTATTTTCCTTTTTTCTTTTTGAAATGCTACTGACCAATTTATTTTTAATTGAAAAAAGAATTCAAACTGATAAAACAGTTCTTTGAAAAAGAAATCTTTAGATGACTTTCAAACTTTTTTATTTGAAGATGTTGCCAAAAAGAACTCCTCCCCATGAAAGACGGAAGTGTCAGTGAATCCAACCGTTCCAAAGAAAAAGATACTCTGTGAAAAACCTGCCAGACCAGCTGTGTTGGGGCAGCATATCTAGCCATGGCACAGAGAGGCTCAGAAGGATAAGCAATGAAGGGTAAGCATGTCCCCAACAGAAACTGCAGCGAAGTTATCTTGAGTATGGCACTGGGGCATGGAGCTTTTGAGCAGTCCCAGCCATTTACTGGGATTCTCTCTAGGCAGCTATCTGCAATTTCCATGCTGCTTTGATGACCCCTACAGGGACAAGCAGTAAAAAATCCAGAGCTTTTAATATCTTGTTGACCTAGAAAACCTGTGGTGGGGACACCAGCACTGCAGTTATTGTAGGGGACAGCTATCAGGCAAACGCCAATAAGCTTCTCCTCCCTGTGGGGAGCAGAGAAGATTTAACACTTGCAGAAAGCTCTGGGAGTTTAAGATCTTCATGTGCGGAAGGATGACTGTTGTGAGGAGCATCTGACTGCAGCTCTGCCTGAACAGAAGGCTAAGATACAGTGTCTGCTGCATGGAAATCACTGCAGAAAAGCCAAAATATGAATGTATGCACATTGCTAGCAACAAAGAGTGATGCTGACTATGTCCAGGGTCACCTTCTGGTGTTTGCCTTCTTTCCCTTGAGCTTGACATGCGGAGGGCCGGCATCCCTCACACAGCTCCCACATCTCTGGATAGTCGTTTTTCAACCTCATCCTTCTACCTAGCCGTTGTTTTTTGCTTTCTTCCAGAGGGCATTTTTCCTTCTCCAAATCCTTCAAGGATGTTAGCATTGGTCCTCTTGTTCTCCTCCTTGCTGGTGGGATTCCACCATCAAATTCCCAACAAGAAATATTTACTGTGTACATCTGACACAGCTTCACACAAAGTCTTTCACTCTCAGTGCATGAGGAGGCAGCTCTACTGTAATGGTCTAAGTGCAAATATGACAGCAAACCCATAACTTTACAGCCCTTTTTGTTACTGTACTGAGGTTCATTTGTGAGCAGCTGGGACATGGGGAGAACAAAGCAAGCCATTATATCCCAGAGTGCATGAAGAAAAGATGCAAAAATCTGATTTAACCATGTACACCTCCTTCAACACTATCTGACAATGATCCACACAGTAATTACATTTCATCATGACTGCAAGTATCAAACTGAACCAATGTTTTAAGAGGTCTTAGATAAGAGGCTGTTAAATGAATAGTAAAGGAAGCCCTCTCTTAGTCTTGCAGTGGGCAGACTACCAGGCTCTTACCTAGCAGAATTTAGACTTGTTTCAAGCTTGTTTACAACATGCTGCATCCATTTTTTATTTTTATTTTTAAACAAGGTACAGATTGGCATTATCTGGTCCCGGGTGGTTGGGAATCCCAATCCAACACTTCAAATAACAATTTTTTTCCAGATTAGTGTCCTTGACACCCAGTTCTCCCTGCTGTTTGCTTGCAAGGGCACATCCTGGTGTCATACCCCTCCCTTGCAGGGTGCACACAAGAACACTGCAGAATCTCTCTGCTGGCCCTCCATAACTGCTAAAATTTTTCTTCCTCCCATCTCAGCCTCACAGTCAGAAGGCAGGACACTGGCTATGGCATGACTAGTACAGTGACAGTGGTGGTTCTGGGACCCCATGAGATCATATATTTCCCAAGGTTCCCCCATAGCTCACGCTGAAATAAAGGACCAGACTTCATCAAATCCAGGATACTCTGTCCCCCTTTGGATGTGGGCCCAGTGGTTGTACAGGGTGCCAGGTCTCTGTTGAATCACAGCTGCCTTGGCAAGAAAGGGGAAATTCTCCATCCTGGCTCAGATCTTCAGAGGAAGGCAAGTCCTTGGCTTTTAAATATGCCGCCCAGCATACCCCTGGAGTGAGTGCTCCTGGGCCCTTCCTTGCATGCAGGGGAGGGAAGCAGAGGAGTAGTGAGCACTCAGTGGTAGATGGGGTTGCGTCCCAGCATTTGTAGACCCCAAACTGCCCTGCCACGTGGCAGTCCCCACCAGGTGGTCATCTTAGCTCCCTTCACCCCTGGAGATGGAGGATGAGGAGGGTCCAGCCTGCCAGGAGGAAACTTGCCTTTCACCACAGGCAGATGAAGGGAAAGGACGGTCATTGACCCCATGAGGCCAGGAATGAGCTATGCTTTTACCAGGCAGTTGTGCTAAAGGGAGCATGGCCTGCTCACATGTGATTACCTCCACTAAAACGTCATCCTCAGCTTCCCTCCATAACCCAGGGAATATCCCTCTGTGAGAAGTGAGGCCAGGGTAATTAGCCTGTCCAGGCAGAGTGAAAACCCTCTGCCAGGGCACTGTTATTTAAATATCAGAGATTTGACTTTGTAAAATGGTGTTTTCTTCAAGGTGCAGAAATATCTCTACGCTAGCAAGATAGCCCTTTTTCCCTTGCCCCCTAAGGCTTGAGAAAGGGACAGAGGCAAGCTGTCTGCAATCACTGACACAAAATCTGCTGCAAGAAACCTCCCCTACACAGTGTTGTTTTTACCCCATAGTCCCAATTTGCACTTTACTATTCCCCCTGGAAAGTGTGGCCAGGAGGAACAGGCTAAGGGAGCAAAGGGGAAGAGGAGGGCACACAGCTCAGGTGCCTGTCAGGGAGCGAACACATCCATCCTCACCGTTCCTCCAGATGCCAGACCACCAAGCACAAATCCAAACCTTTTGGGCAGCTATTTAACTTTCACGTGCTGCAGTTTTCCTAGAAAACATACATACAACAATTTTCCTCAATTTCACTACAGGTTTTTTTCCCCAGATGAGCCACCAACATTTATCTAGGTTGCTTGTCATGCTTTCCATAAATAGGAGGTGGCCTCAGACCATGAGGTCCCCACCCTGTTTGCAGGCTGATCTGTTTCAAAGGCATTTACTCTGTAAATGTCCGCTCCACCTGGTTTCACTTGGTTGATATGATTCTTCCATCCAGCCTGGGGCTGTACCAACTCCTCTGTGTTAGACACAGCTACACAAAACTTCCACTGGCCACAGAAAGTCCTAAAGACACCACAGCATTTCCAGCACCAGGACAAAAACACACCAAACTATTTGCAACCACAGCACAAAGGCTGAGTTACCCCAGAGCCCCCAAGGAAAAAGCCACCTGATTAAGATAAGAAACATCCTTTTCCTATATCGCTTGTTTCTCCTCTCTTTATTCTCTGTCCTCTTTTCTCTGTCACACTGCATTCAGTCCTTCCCACTTGCATTTCTGTTTCCATTCAGCTTTGGCCTTTCCCAGGCTAAACATAGCTTCCCTAGCTTGGCATCAGCCTCATTTTCCATTTGCAGCACTCCAGAAAACTTTGGGAGCACTTGCATAAAACCTCTTCACCAGCTCCTCCAAAAAAACTTCAGCCAAGAGTGAGCATTTCAGAACTCCTTGCTGTGGGTCAGAGCAAGGACAGACTGGAGAGGCAGCATGCCCAAAACACAGGCCACAAAGTGATTCCACCCCCAGAAGAAAATACTGTAGGATGTCTTCCATAGAGGGAACTGGTTAGTGAAGTCCTGCCTGTTTTTCTGTGCTAAGTAACTCCCACTGACAAACATGGTGAGATCCAAACAGCACCCGGCTGGGTAATAACACCTTCAAACAAGGGGCGCTTGAGAGACCTTGATTCATGGGTGAGGGAAGGCACCTGGCTGAACACCAGCATAGCACTCACTGGCAAGCTCCATGTGCCTCATCCTTGGCAGGAATGGGTCACCCATGGCCGCTGACTCTCTCTACCTCCATCGAGGGGAACACAAGGCTACTTGCAGCTGGGATGCCCACTTTCCCTTCTGTTACTAGGCACCTACAAACAGACTAGCAAGTCCTCCCACTACTGTGTAACCTCATGTTCTGGTTTGGAGACGAAGACACAGACAGCCCTCAGGTACTGCTTCCTTCAGAAGATCCTGGATCCTACAAGGCCCTTGGCAACATAGTCTAATGCTGAAGCCATCCTAAATTATACACTTCTTTCAGGTTTGCTCCTTGCTATCCTACAGTTCAGGAGCTCAGACAGGACAAGAGAGAGCCCACAGATGATTTTGGTTTCCTGCTGTGCTCCTGAAGGGATGACAGAGTTAAATGAGCCAAGCACCCCCCACAATCTGCTCTCCACTGAAGTTTTGGAGAAGTTCTGCCTGCATGGCTAAGAGAGAAGTTGAAGCTAAAGGAAGAACAAGTGTCCTATTATTGCCACTGTTCCCCTTATCATCTGAAATAGGACATGAGGCATAACCTGCAGGACACATCTCTGCCTTGCCGTAGATGGAGGCTGGGATGTCAGGGCAGACGCACACTGCCAACCTCTCCCATGGCCAAAGAGAAGCTGGATGCCCTCAGACTCTGTGGAAGCTAAGAGAAGGGCTAGGAAGAGCAAACACATCTCCTCCACCTCCACCTCTTCCTTTCTGGGAAGGAAAGGCAAGAACTGGCTCCCAGAAGCAGCCAAGACCTCACCAGTGTTAAAGTCCTGCCGGCATTATAGACTTCAGAGGCTTCAAGACAAGGCCCGGCTTTGTGAGAGAGCGCTCTAATCTCTGAGGTCTCTGGCAGGAAAACAAAACAAACCAAAAAGAAATCACAAAGCCTGTTCCCAAGGTGAGTGGAGATGTTTTTGGTTGTTCAAAGGCTTCTGATAAGGTGACCAAGATTAAAGAACAAGTAAGTGTACAGTTAAGGGCAAAGTCCCAGTGCAAGCCAAAAAACATAAAGCCAGCAGCAACAACGTGCTTCTCACCAAAACCTCAGCACATCCACCTGCTCTTCCACCTTCACCCTAAAGGCAAGGGCTGTTTGATGCTAGCAAAGGCCCTGCCCTAACCCCCCTGCATAGCCAGAGCATGCCTCCTCCCATTAGCAAGCTGGAAAGATACCGAGAGGAACATATTCCATCACTACACCAGAGGGGATCCCAAGTAGCTCAGAATCCATGGCATGTCAGTACCAGTCCTAATCTCAGCTGGTCTGTAGCAACACTTTGCTCCTGACTTCACAACTTGCTGCATTTGCTCCCATTGGGTCTGTAAGAACTAAGCACACATGACCCACAGCCCTTCAAAGGGAACTGGTAACTATGGGTACCTCACCACTGAGACTTCAGGGAGGCCTCATTTCCCAGGAAAACTCTTAAAGTCAATGGGAACTAATTAAGTTGCTGTGCCCCACTCAGTCTGCAAAGTGTAAAATTAACTAAATATAAATTTAAGTAGGTGCTAATGGAATGGCGGCTGCCCAGAAACAAAGGTGAGGCCCTGTGTGTGATAAAATTCAGAATGACTTGAAAAGCAAACTGGTATGTTACTGATAACAGGGTGTGCTGGATTCCCTGAGTAAAGTCATCTAGAAATTATTGTGGGTCATTTCAAGAATACGTCTGTCTGGAAACTGGTCTAAAAAGCAAATGGAAAAGCTGCATTAAGAGTTTGCTGGAGGAGAAAACTCCTTCTCTCTCGCTAAAGTTTCTCTCTGTCAGAAATTTTCACGTTCTCTGCAGGAAGTATTGGAGACCTAGGAAAGCGGAATTTCCCAGACCCAGATTTCCCACTCTGTCACTGCTTCCAGTGCCATAACTGCTGCTGGAGAAAGGCACATACCCCTCTTGGCCTTTTCAGCTGCCCTGAAACCCAGCAAACTTGTTTCAGCTCTAGGCTCTTTGAGATCTTACTGTAAAAGCTGCCGGGTTACAAATGATTTGGTCAAGCTGACCATGTGTAAGCAGAAGATAAAGCAGCTAAGTCCCWGCTCAAGCAAAGCACAAAATCACAAAATAAAGAAATAAAGACAGTGAAAAAAATGCTGAAGTGGACGAGAGCAGGAATGGGCCTGACAGCCTCAGCAGGGTGCAGGACTCAGCCCTGCTCCTCTCTCTGGCTGGAGCTTTGGGTCATCCTTGGTGAGAAAATGGACCCAGTCAAACAATGGATGTACCTTCTGTGATTTCTCCTTGTGGGAACAACCTCCAGGTCCTCAAGGTCTAGCTACCTGCACGGAGCAAAGGAACACCAGTCTCGAGCCAGGCAGCTCCAACTTCAGCTACCTAAGACTCCTACCAAAGACACAGCCTGTGCCACCTTCAGTACTTCCTCGTGGGAGGACTTATCACCCCCTCCCACCAGCCAAGCTCCAGCCAGCTTCTTTGGAGGTCTGCCCCACCATCATGGCACTGCCACCCCCTTCTAACATGAGACCATTACTGTTTTTACTCCTGGCCCTTCCCAGGTGAATTTTAACCCTGGGTATGGCTTTTCTGTGGCCCTCTGGTATCATTTTCCCCATCAAACTCATGACTTCCCCAGGAATCTTAAGGCTGCCAAACACTTCTTTTAAGCAAAAAGAGGCTTTCATTTATGTTGCAGATGATCTGTTTTGACTTAAAAGTAGAAAGCCATTTCCACCAGGACATCCATCACTCTCCATTCCCTCCTAACAAAACTCCTGAGGGACACTGACGTGGCTTAGTAAGAGATCCTTGGGCTGCCAATTGCACTCATTCCACAAAAACAATTTTCACTTCCCACTGATTGCATCAGCAACTCCAAATGCCCCTGCAGCAGCACTGATCTACACAGACGTTTTTAATCCTGAAACTTGCCATTTTGGCCATGAACCACACCCTTTCAATGTTGGCCTTTGCTATCTGCATGCTAGCTGGCCACAAATATACAAAATAATACATGCAAAACAAGAGGGCCTGCATGTTTGCAGCAAAATGTTTTAACTTAGCTCCTTATGTAAGCAGCTGCATTAGCAGTTCCAGGAGCCAAGGACTAACCTTGCTCGCCCTGGGCCATGTGGATGGCTGCTGGCACCACAAGAGATTTCTGCAGATAGTGTTTTGCCCTGTTCTGTTTGCACCATGCCATTTTGGCCTGCTCATCTGTGTCCCTTTCCAAAGGTTTGAGCAAGCACTACAACCCCTTCACTCTAGCAGCACAGCAAAAGCAGTGCAAACTAGCCAGTCCTGAGCAGCTCCTGCAGAGCTCTTGCCTCAGCAAAGACATCATCCAGTCACACATCAGTCTGTGTATCCCAGGAGATGCCCAGGGGCTGTCCCCAGCCTCCATTTGCAAAACTCTTGTCCTAACTCCTGGACACCTTGGGATACTGCAAACACCTGCTTGAATAGGTCTGTTGTGGTTCACAGCAATACTCACGTTTTCTTTCCTTAGAAATCATCTCGCCATTGATACTAGCATTCCTTCTATAGCCTAAGCAGCTAGATACTCAGTCTGGTTAGGGAGAAAAAAAAGACAATGCTGATGCTGTCCATCCTTAGGCAACCAACAGTACTTGTCTGCAAGGAACCATTGGAAAGCCTCTTTTCCTGAACACAGGCAAAGCAAAGTCCCAGAAGCAGCTTCCTCCTCACAGTTCCCCAAGCCTGCCCCAGGACCCCAGACTCCCTGCTCTCTACAAAGATGCCTCTTTTGCTGCAGTAATCTCTAGGCTACAGCTGCCTCCTTCTTGCCAACATGTACAAGGACATCAGTTCTGTCCTTGTTAGCCAAGCGAAACATTGCCCCATAGAATGTGACCTTTTTCCTGCTTCTCGCTTTCATAGCACCCTCTCAGCATCCCAGCTGTTCCAGGAGAAAAAGGCTTAATTGCTCCTTCCACTGAGCCTGGAAAGCTCTTGCCTGCTCATCGTCTTTATCAGCAAGAGCTGTCAAGCTGACCACCCAAAGGCAGCTATTCATGCCTTGGGTGTGCTATTGTGTGCAACAAGGAGTGCTATTTATGGCAAATGGATCCAGCTTTAGCAAAATCAAACAAAAATCTACACGCAGATTTCTGCTAGGTTGTTTTAATGCTGGAGCAGTCCCCACCACAGCAAGGAAAGTAAAAAGGTGCAGATGAAGGAAGGGAGAAAGTTAACTGATGTTACAGCTAGCCTCAAACCCTTGCAAACCCTAGTGCTCTCCCTCACATCCACCCATCACTCTGGCTCCACTACCTTCCCTGTGCCATTTGACCCAGCCAGCATAGGGAACTGAATCAGCAAATGCCAGGCCTACAAAGATTTTCCTTCAGTTTAATCCCTGACGAGGATTACTGGGAGCCAGGCAAGCATCAGTGCTAGTGCAAGGGAGATGGAGCCAGGTGGGAAGGAGGCTGCTGCTAAAGGAGCAGCACCTGCCACTAGCCAAACTTCATTGAATGGTGAAACCACACCCTTCCTAACACATTGGCCTCTTTGTGAAGTGGAAGGAGAACAAGATTGGTCAATCAGCATTTGATAAAAACTGGGACTGAAGAAAAGAAAAAGGTCCTTTCAGAGTTCAGCTGTTTGTTTGAGGAGGATATAGTTAGCAATTCAGGACTTGCCTGGCTGCGTTAGATATTAACAACACAGCATGGACCTTTATGCAACAACAGGAGTTGTGGCAAATGCACGCACTCATGGGATGCTGTCTCCATGTGGGTCACACTGTGGGGAGTCCTTGCTGGGTGGTCCAACAGCAACAGCCAGAGGTTGGAGATCCTGTACTCCTTTCCTTCTCGCCTTTCCACATGTAGCTGGTCACATCAACTGCACATTTAGGCTTGAAAAGGGACCACACAGCCCTGCTTTTCAAGCATAGGCACAGTTTTCCCCACAAACCTGGGAAAAGGCCACCCACAGGCCCAAGAGCCTACGGACAGGCCCCTCAGGAAAGCCATCATGTGACTGCTCTGACTAGAGAATAGCAGCAGTCCCAAGTACCTTGAGGCAAGCTGAAGCCTCTTGGCTCATCAATTTGGAGGTCAATGGGAATGCAGGGAAATGGGACTGGAAGGAACTAGAAGCTTCTGATACTACCTATCTTCAGAGCTCCTCATCTGCCTTCTAGTGAGATTTGCCTCTCCCCAAGCAGTGAATATGCCCCCACCTTTTAGGGTCATACTCTTAGCAACAGGCACTTGGGGTAGTTCTGTGCCAGCAGGACAGTCCTCACATGCACACAAAAGTGCAGCAAGCCCATTAACTTGGCATGTCAGGAAAGATCTGCCCAGCAAGCGGAGACAGAGCCTATTCCCCCTTACAAGGGCATCTTCCACTTCCTGAAAGAAGCTGCTGCAAAAGACCTACTTGCCTCCACTCAAAACATCCTGGGAACAGGCAGCAGGAAATCACCATCACAACCCTCTCAAAAAAATTTGCAGCCACGTTGCCACACTCTGGAACAGTCTCCCTGGGATGCAATTTGCAAGGTAATGGATGCAACCCAGTGCCTTCCAAGAGAGCTGCTTGCACACAGACAACAGCATGCTGTGCTTCCTGTCACCAGACCCCACTGAGTGCAGAGAACTTTGCCTTTTGAATTTCTCTTCTGCAGATGCATCAGGTTATGCCCAGGAAAGAGGCTGTGAGGAAGCAAATGGGAAGACAGGAGACCCTGAACACAATTACAGACCAAAACTGTGTCTCTCATGATGAATAGGCTTGTCCTTATGGAAACAACTGAGCTGAGAAATGACAAATCCCACAAGCTCTTCTAGGAAGAGGGAACAACCAAATAGGATCAGGATCAAGCCTGCCTGGGCACCCTAATATTCCTGAGCTTCTCATTCCCAGTGTGCCTGTGCGGATGCTCCCAGGAAGGGGTACCCCTTGCCCTGCAGCAACAGGACCTCCGCATCTAAGTCCTGCCTTGAGATGCTCACAGACCCTAAGGCACCTGCTCCACAGCACCATGGTTCCACAAACCAGGCTTATTCATCTCAGACTGTGTGAGACATGGTTGTGACTGCAGTGAAGAGGAGGAGGGGGAAGAAACACCAACTCCCGATCCAGACATCCCATTTCGTGAAAGGCAACAGCAGAAAGGGATTTGACTCATGAAAAAGGTAAGCTAGTTCATGTCTCTCACACAGCCCCAGGCTCCGAGATAAGCTACCAACCAGAGTAGATAGCAGGAGCACAGGATGGGTGGAGAACGCAACAGCCCTACAGTAAACTTGCGGTTTTGATGAGGTGGACAGGGAGAGGCAGTGCCTGCCTGTGCCAGGGAAGGGGGGAATGAGCTGCCTCCCTGCTGTGCTCCCTGTGAGGGGGAGGGGAGGAAAAATGACACTATTGCGGCTAAAGAAGGATGATGTTTTGGCTGAAAGGGAGCTCAGACAGGTGTATCTATCTGCTGTGCTTTTCCTGGCACACACACAGGCACAAGCAAAGGCAAAACATGCCCTGTCAGTGTCCTCAGCCAGTCCCAGGCTGAGTACGTGGGCAGCCTGGTTTTGCCGTGACTCCCGAAGGCAGAATGGATGTCACGCAGCCTGCATCGATGGTCCTCGTTGCAGAAATCACAACCACATCCTCCATCTCCACCACCCCTTAGGCATGTGGTCCATTGCCATCCTGCCATCCAGACTTAGTATCCTTGATCATGCAAAGCCATGGCTGTGTCCTTGCTGATGTTCTGTGAGACGCTGGGATGAGCCTTGGAGCAGAAGGATGCAGAGGAAGAGCCACTGAAGAGGGAAGAGACCTTGGGGAAAGGACCAACTGTGGATCTTCATCATCGAGGGCAGCCTCCCAGTTCTCTATTGAGTTGTCTTGCATTGTCCACCAGCCAGGAAGAAGCAGACCCTGTGACCCACTTTTCTGCTGGTACTGGTGCTTGGGAGGGATAACTAGCTTCCTACCAGGTGCGCCCCACTGCTGGTCATCCTGATATAGCACAGTCCCAGCATGGGAGGGAGCTGGCTAGGGACAATGTAGGAGGCCAGTCTGAAGTGCTTGGAGTACCAAATGCTTCTCAAGCATAGTTAAGGGCTGTGTCCAGAGCCCTGAGTAACATGAGGGAAAGCACAGGGAGCGAGTCAGGGCTTGCTTCAAGCACAGCCCAGCACAGATGAAGCCTAGCTGCCTTGGAGAGAGCTAGCCCTGTGCCATGTAGATATGATCCAGTCTCCACAGACCTCTCTACAACACAGACCGAAAGTGTAGCAACTATCAAGGGATAGGCACTCCCAACCTCAGCTTTGTCAAGAAGGAAAAGAAAAAGGGCAAGCACATGAGAAGGAATAAAAAGGGGCAAAGCTAGTTCACGAAGAGCAGAGCAGGGAGGACATAAGGAAGGACAAAGCAGAACAATATGCATTGACAGCTGCATCCTTGAGTGAACCTGAGGGGGAAGGCAGGGACACAAACGTGTGGCACAGCCACCACCTGCTCCTTCCTGCCAATCGAGGCTGCCAGGACTGTCCACCCACTGTCTATATAAAATGGCAATGATTTGCAGAAGGCTGCTGAGTGCCAGCAGCCCCCCAAGGCCTGCTGTGTAAATTTGCCACTCCAAGTGAGTGATCACTCCCTGGGGGCAGGCACTCAAGAGCCGGGCACCAGTGGGAAGGTCTGCTCCAGGCTCACCACGCCAGGTACCCTGGGGAGGGGCCAGCAGATACAGGAACACAAGCCAGGCACCGTGTATTTGCTTTCCATTCTCCCAGTCTCTGCACTCACCTCACAATAACCACTCACTCCTCGGCCAAAGCTCCACTCACCATGCTGAAATTCAAAAGGTACCTGATCACGTAAGTGGATTTTTTTTTTTTTTAAGTAAAATACTATTTCCTTTGAAGAAAACAAAAAGCTTTTACTGATAAGAGGCTAGCCTCTCCCCTCCCCAGATCTAGCCACATCCCTGTAGGTCCCTCTATGCTAAGAAATGGTTGGAGATTGAAGTGATGATGGGAATTGGCAGGGCAGCACTTCAGCTCTGCGTAAATGCGGGGAAGCTTGGATCGATTGAGCTCTCTCTTTTACTGAAATTCCAAGAGTAGCATTTCTCCCCTTTGTGCTGAGCAGGGATATTATCTTTTGTAAGGCCCGATGCTGCAAAGGAAGAGGAGCTGCAAAGACCTCAGCAGGGCAAGCAGCATGCCGATTCCTCCTGCCTCGTTCCAGACAAGGGCACGCTGCTCTCAACTGTGCATGCTCACTTGCAGAGTAGACGGGGAATAGAAATGTGGCTCTGTGAAAGTCATTTATATGGCAATCCCAGCTAATGCATCTGGAGTGACGTGCCTTCTTCCAGAGGCTCTATTTTGGAGAGGACAGATGAGGAAGAGAGGAGAGCAAGGCTTGAGTTCATGGCTCTGCTCACTGGTAATCCACTTGCATTTCTAAGCAAGAAAGCCATACCCCACATATCTGCAGTGTCTGGGGCACTGGACACACTGCTGCCATATGCCAAGATGCAAGGATGGAGTGGGGGGAGACAGGACGGGACACACAAGCAAGCAGTTCTGCTCACGTTGAAATGAAAGGGACCGTTAACTTATCTTCTTGCGAGCATCCCACAGACCAGTGTCCCTGTTTTGTTTGCTAGATGAGTGAAGAAAGTAGCTCCAATTGCTGTTCAGAGGAACCAGGCTTTTGTTCTCGTGTAAGTTAATTCCTTGTGCAACATCTCTCACTGCCTGGTGCATATCTAGCCACAGCAAATCAGTGAAGTCATTTTCTACCACCTATCCACCTAGTAAAATCAGCTTTGGCCACCTCCCGCAGCACTAGGGAGACAGCATGGGCTGAGACCCAGAGGCTGCATTCGAGGGACAGCAACAGTTTGCTAAACAACAGCCTACAGCATGGTCCATCCCAAGTGGTGCGTTTGAAGTTTTCTGTCTCATTCAGGGAAAGGGCACAGAACAGAGCAAAGCTGATCACCCTCACCCTCTCTACTTCAAGTGGGGGGAAAACAGAGGGGAAGTCAGAGTTACCAATGCAATCAAGAGTGCCTGCTTCCAAGCAGCACCTCATGCAACCTCTCCCCTGCCAGGAGCAGAGAGTAGAACACAGCTGGGGTCTCACCCCTTGTAGCTAAATGACAGACAAACTGGCTTTTGATGAAACCTGCTGAGCCAACTTCAGGATTCAGCTGTGGCTCTGTGGCTGAGAATTTAGCTCAGCTTTCACTCCACATGGCCAAAGGCACATCTGGGGTGCTGCATGCCCCTTTGCACCTTGCTTTGCCATTTTTGGAGATGATAGCACACACTCCCTGACTGTACAGGGCTCTTCGCTTAAAGCCCACCAGCAGTTGGAGGCATTTCCTGAGACTCTCTGAGTCACTCTCCCAGCATTCACGGTCTGACCCACCCTACAGAGCAACTTTGGACACCTCAGACGTTCATCTTCCCAGTGCTTTGATCTCAATGATTTATCACTGCGCCAACATGCCAGCACCCATGATCTCATCCTGCCATAGTAAAGCAAGAAGGAAGAAGGAAACCGTGTGAGCTTCTTGCAGATAAAACTGTAAATTGTTCAGTTGCTGCAGTCTCCAAGAAAAAATGCTTCTCATTCTGTGTGTGCCATTTTACCCATTTCTGCTGTCTTTGTGCAACTTCTTGGCGTCCTGTTGAATTTCAGTGCTGCCACAGCTCTTCCTTTCTCAGTGTACGCTCCTTGATCTTTATTGTCATCTCCAAAGGAGCGGCAGACTAGCAGCAAAATAACCTTGGATCTTGCACAGAATCTGAATCTCTACAGGTTGAAAATTTAGTACCGCCCAGGAATCCCTTTAGAAGCAACTCCAGAAGTATAACTGCATAAAATACTTATATAGGAGTAGTGCATGGTGCTGCTCAACTCTGTACCTTTTGCCAGGGAAGTGTTGCATCATTCTGCCTTTGCTACTGTGTGTTTGTGCGGCTTTCCCAAAGGTCTACCAACAGCAGACACAGAGGACATTTAGGTATATTCGTAAATACCACAGGTCTTGATTCCCTTCTTGCCACTTTTCTTGGACTCACCAGGCAGCAGAACTCAATCAGCTGCACCTTGAGTGATGGGAGAGTCAGACAAAATCTCAGATCTCTAGAAGATCTTTCCAGCATCATCACTGTCTGTTATTCCAGCAAAGACTGAAACTGAGAAAGACTATATTGCAACTATGACAATTAAAAACTACTCCTGCTTGCAGCAGGTGTTGCTTCATCCTGGAGCAACTCATCCTTATCCCACAGGGCAATAAGAAGTCTTTCTGAACATCAGTGATCTTCCCTACTGGGATACTTCAGCAAGCACTGCCTTGCAACAGCTCTGTGGCAACCCCAGCTCTCCGGAATGGATGGGTGGCCTGATGAACTGTGCCAGCAGTACAAAACTATCACTGAATCAATCAACTGCTCCAGGCCATTGTCACTGTGAAGTGTCATTACTTGGCTGTTTTCAGCACCACAAACTGTTAAGCTATGTCTTGGCCCTTTAAGCACTGTTTAAGCATTTGGCATTTTTCTGATCTATTACTTGTAATATCAATTTATCTTTGATGACACAAGGCTCTCCTTGTGCTGCTTTGCATAGCCTAGTAGCAAGCTGTTTTCATGCTTGCCAGCTGCTTGTCTCTCAGCTGAGCTTTTCAATGCCCTGGTGCAGATGCTGCTAGAGATCCAACAGTTTATTGGATTAGGACTGTTATTCACATCACATGTGGCCTAGACCCTAGACAACACATTGTGTCTCATTTTTCCAGTCTAATTTGGCATATGCAGTCTGCTCTTCGAGTTGAAAATGAGCAGCACAGAGCATGATCTCCAGTCATTTCTTGGCTTCTGCCATGAAGTAAATCAACATTTTATCTCAAATTGAGTTTGAGTTTTGCACAGCCAGTGACTTCTGCCTCTTCATTGGTGGTGCTCAGACCAGACACCCAATTCCTCCCTGGTCCAGGCAGTTCTGCCATCACCAGTGCAAACCACCACACAGCAACAACCAATGAGATGACCATGGATACCTCCAGGTTGTCATCAGATTTTGGAGATGCTGTGCTGATGATGACCAACTTGTTCACCACATAATGTTAGTAATTACATGCCTTTTGAACCTTCCTCAGTAGCACTGTCATGACCTAAGACTTCCCAGACTTCACAGTCCCAAATGCTTTAGTCATTAAAAGTCTCCCAGGAGTTTGTCATTTCAGCTCAGTGATTGACATTGTTGAGATCAGAGCAGAATTGTGCCCATGAGCGTCCAGTCTCGTGCACAACTACTGAAGTACTGTTGTAACAAGCAAACCACAGTTAGTCATAGCATTCAGTCAATCAATCAATCATTTTTCTGGAGCAAATCCATTCTTCAGCAGCAAACCCAAATCCCTTACCAATATCAATGGGATGCAAGTGATGACTTCAGATAGCCCTTGTTTGTGTTAGCTTATTGAGTAGCAATGATAGCTAATGTACTTCTTCCACATGTCAAAAGATTGCCCAGCATAGCAGACAAAGAACCAGAGATGAAGAACTTAAGAAAAGTCCTTGTGGTCCCAGGCCCACTCTCTTGTTCAAAACTGTTCCCTGATAAAAGCACCTGAGGGAAACAGGTAGCACCAGTAGATGTGGATCAGCTGTTGGAATGTGGCTAATAGGAAGACTCTGCCCAGATTTCTGCTTTCCTTTGCTCTTCCTATTTAGAGCTCTCCATTTCAAACTCAGCAGCACCAACAAAACAGCTAGTGCCTGCCCTCTCCCTCTAAGGGGTTGACAGCAGACAGCTGGGTCTTGCAGGCTGGATTCCCACTTGAGGAATAATCAGCAATAGAGGTTTTAACCAGATTTTTGGTACAAATCAGCTCCTATTATGTAACAACAGGCCCCTGAGTAGAAATCAGTAGAAATGAAGTGCAAGCTAATCCTTTTTTCCAGGAAGCTTAGTCCTCCAACTGCTCCACTCTGCAGAACAACTGATTTGTGTTAGCAAGTTTAAGGTCAAGCTCCACTACGGTTTGCAACAACCCTTATGAACAGTAAGAATCCTGCAGAGATGTTTTTCAGGGCCTGAAGTTGCTCACACACAACAGAGAGACCCAAAGCCCCACTGCATAGTGCCAATGACTCCCTGAACAGCACCAGGGAAATCAGGGAAGACTTTGTGCTGCCATTATGGACTCAGAGGACAGGCTTACAAATAGGCTTCAAGGCTCACTCACAGATCCCTGCAGTTCTGATCTGGCTTGGAAATGGTCCCCACAGCAGACCAGAGCAGAAACCAGAGGTCCAAACCAATTCTTTTCCCTCCTCAGGCAAAGCCATATTGCCCACTGGAGAGGCACAGCTCACCAGCCACGAACAGCCCATCATGACACCATCTGTAAGGAAGTGATTTTTAGTATATAACRGGTTTTAGTTAAAACACTCCTGCTCAAATCTGGAACTGATCTGCTCTGGCTTCCCAAGAGAGACGAGACTCCCCCCTGCATCATGTCTGCACCCACAACCGGAGCCTGTGCTGGAGGTTAATCACTACCCGAGAACATCTCCAATGACAGAAATCCAGAGATGTGGGGCATAGGGAAAATAAAGGTTTATCATCTCTGTTTATAGAGATAGGGCTAGGATACATCTAGGCCATGCAGGGCAGGGCAAATGGAAGCAGCACCTATTCCCGCTGAAGTCAGTGCCCAGGCCATGGTGGTAAGACACTCCTGAGCAGCCAAGTGACTTTATGGTTATCACTGTTTACCTTTTGGTGTGATATTCGTGTCCCAGCTGGAAATTTCCACTAGGCTGCACTCCTTGAGCACAGCATTTGAGGTTTATCAGTTATTGCTGCCTCTGCACCTCCTTCCACCCATAAAAATGTGACCTTCCGCTTAAGAAAAAAAAAAAAGACTAATTTCTGACAGGAGTCATGCCCTTTGTAGGAGATTCAAGGCCTCTTTTCCCTCTCATTAGGGCCTCACACATGTTCCTTCTACCCACACAACATAACTAATGGTCTGAAACATCTGCTTCCTTGCAGGAAATTGAAAGCAATATATAGATGTCAGCTAGGTCGGCTCTGGATCTCCTTCAGCCTCCTCATTCTCCTCCTGGTCATTCTTCAAGTTGTGGAGAAGCTACAGCCTGCCAAGTAGGTTCCAAGCAGGATTGTAAACCTGCACCTCTGTCCTCCAGTCTTTTACTGACAGCTGAGATCAGCTCAAAACTGCCATCCTCAAAATCACCCAACACTCTCTTCTTTAAAACTGCAGAATCAGTCAGGTGGGACGGAACCTCCAGGGATGTCTTGTTCAACCCCTGACCTGTTACAGAACCTGTTCCAGGGCCAGACCAGGCTGCTCCTGGCTTTCTCCCAACAGGTCTTGAAAACCTCTGAGGATAGAGGACTGCACAACCTCCTCAGGTGACCTGCCCCACAGTGTGACTATCCCTGTGGGGAAAAAGTTCCTCTTATATCCAGTCTGATCCTCTCTTGTTTGAGCTAATGCCTGTTGGCTCTCATCCTCCCACTATGTACCACTGTGAACAGCCTGGCTCTACCTTTCTGATGACCTTCCTGTAGGCACTGGCAGGGTGTTGTTAGGTCCCTGAAGATGTTTCTTCTTGAGGCTGAACAAGCTCTAGTCCCTCAGCCTCTCCTCACAGGGCAAGTACTCCAGCCCCTGGCCATCTTGGTGGCCTTTGCTGAACTCACTTCCTTTTAGCCACATCTTCCTTGTATTTGAGAGCCCAAACCCGTATACATTACCAAGATGTGGTCTAACAAGTGTTGGCTAGAGGGGGGTAATCAGTTCCCTGGATGATCTGCCTGTGCCCCTGTTCATATAGCCCATGATGCTGTTGGCCTTCTCTTCTGTCAGGGCACACTGCTGGCTCATGTTCAGCTTCTGTCTGCGAAGACCGCCAGGGCCTTTCCAGCAGAGCTGCTCCCTAGCCAGGCAACCTCCAGCCTGTATCGTTACCAAGGGCTCTTCCTTCCTAAGGGCAGGGCTGGACATTTGTCTTTGTTGAATTTCATGAGGCTCCTGTTGGCTCATTCCTACAACCTGTTCAGGTCTCTCAGGATGGCAGTCCTGCCCTTGAGTGTATTGACTCCCAGTTCAAGGTTATCTGAAAACTTTCCTCCAGCTTCCCCAGGCCTTGTCTTACTCTTTCTTTTCCCTTCCTCTTGCTTTGTCCCTTTCCTACAGCCCACAGTGCTCCAAGGAGACAGAGGAGTCATTGCATAGCTCTCAACTTGGCCTTTTCTTCCTACATCAGCCCCAACCTTCCAAGGCAGAAGTGCAAARTGGTCAAGTCCTGCACCCATCTGCTGTGCCTCCCATCACAAGAGAAATGGAAGAATCCTTTTTAGGATCTCTGCAGGGGGTTTTGTTGGGCTGCAGTAAGGCTAACTTCTTTACATGCTCCTTCCTTCCTTTGTGTTTTTGCAGTTCTCAAAGGCACTGGGTGCTGTGGGGTCCCGCTCCAATGGAGGCTGAACTCCCCACATGCTTGGAAAGAATTGTGATGGGCTCAAGCAGTTTCGAAGCAGCAGAGCAAACCATCTCTGAGCAGCCTGTCCATTGCCTGAGCTTAGAGGTCACTGCCTTGGGAGCTACACAGGGCATCCCAGAAGCAGTGGGTCATTTCCCCAGCTCCAGTGCACCTCCAATGCTCTGCCATAGGAGTGCATTCACTGCTCCCAGAACAAGTTCTCACTGCCAGCTGTCCCCTATTCACACAATGGGTGCAATAAAGGCCACTTCCACCTCACAAGCAATTAGATAGTATCAAGACCAGGAGCTAAAATGTGTTTCTTAACATCACTAGCTCTGCACCCTGGAGTTCAGAGGCAGAAGGACCCACATGATGGTCCAGTCCTTGTGTGTCTGAGGCTGTTCAGTTCCTCCTGTGCTTCATTATGCTGATTCTTCCAGCTTATGTCAGTCTGCACACAGCATTTCCACCCTGGGAGACTAAGCTGTGTCCTGAAAGGGGTGAGGCTGAGGGACTGTGTGTTGGTGACAACTCATGGCCTCCCTTTTACAGAAACTGCCGGTGTGAACTGGAAAACGCCCTGCAGCAGACCACAGGCAAGAACCAGAAGAGGTCCAGCTATATCCTACAGATTCCTAAGCCGCTAGGGAAGGATGTTCCCCAACACAGGCAGAAGAAAGCCATGCCAGATCCCACCTCAACAAAGAGTACACAGTACATTTTTCAGCTGCAGCCAAACTTCAGCCAGACAACACCGCTGGAAAGCAGCCCAGACAGTCAAGAGGGGTTCTGGACAAAGCAACCTGTAGAAAGCAACAAGAAGATGAAAACCTATCTTTCATCCCAGACATTGAAATCCCACCTTCTTGGCCCTAGAAAAGCAGCCAAAGGAGGTCCTTCTCCAAGTATTCTTGGGAGTATCTCCACAGTTATGAGAGAGGCTGCCAACAGCATTAGGAAGACACTAACTTTTGCAAACAGCATCACTGCAGAGGAGCATATGAGAACAGCATCACCCAGGACAATGCAGGTGTTGTTACAAAGCGAGTTTCAAGCCACAGGTTCTCCCCCTCATAGATTGGTCAGCTCACCTAACCATGCTATGATAAAACCAGCTCAAGATCTACAGGCAGAAGGGTTTTACAGGACAGGCCAGAAAAGGGGATTGCTCCCAAGCTGGACAGAAGTGCCTACGGTTGAAAAGGCAGCACTTGGAGAAGGCCAGCAGGTTGATGGAATCTCTTCTCAGGAAACCATGTGCAAACCCAAGACCAACATTGTTTTTCTGAAAGTCCATAAGAGTGCCAGCAGCACTGTCATGAACATCCTCTTCCGCTTTGGTGAGATGCACAACCTCACCTTCGCCTTCCCCCTCAAGGGTGGCAGCCAGCTCTTTTACCCACGCCATTTCTTGGCAAGGTTTGTGCAAGGGTTCTCCCCTGGGAACGCTCCACAGTTCAACATCCTCTGCCACCACATGCGGTTCCTACAGCCAGAGGTAAGGGGCAAAGCCTCGATGCCTTGGGAGGGGGGAAATGGGTAGGGCAAAAGAGGCTAGCATGGAACAACGTGGGACACCCTTAAGAAATGTAGGCTTTTCAAGGATGAAGCTGAGGAGAGACAGGATTGTCCACTGGTACCCTATGTGTTATCTCCAACTCCTGAGAGCTTCTGTCAACAGGTTTAATAGACTATTGTGCTGTAAACTGAGGCATGTTCCTGAGAGAAGTCAGAGGAATGTGTCTGTAGCAGTCAGCAACTATCATCTCATTCTTGTCCAGTGGTACTTAGAGGAGGTTTTGTTGCCTAGACAGGACTGGAAGGTACCAGCTACAAGAGGAAAACAACTTAAAGGCATCACACTTGCTAGCTCAGGCCAGCCATGCCCAGCATCCACCCTTCTGAATACCACTAGAGGTCATGCAGGTCTAGTGAAAAGCAAGAAAATAGGATCTGCAACCCCATAGTGACAGGACACCCAGCTGTGGCAGCACACAGGGGGAAAGCTTTGGCTGCTCCCCTCCCCATGTACCTCTTATAGGGCTCTCCACAGCTGACACAAACACTCCTTTGATGAGTCATTCCCTGAAACCTTCTCCCAGCCCTCTGCAGCACCCACCATCTCAACCCCCTGACCGAGTGTTATGGGAACAAGCAAACAAGCCCATTCTCCCTTCCTCCCCACCTTTAAACCTCCTTTCCTCCCTGCACAGGTGCAGAGAGTGGTACCAAGTACAGCCATCTATTTCTCCATCCTGAGAAACCCAGTGCAGCTCATGGAGTCCTCCTTTGCGTACTACAAGGGCACGTCAGCCTTCTCCCGCGTCCACAGCCTGGAGGAGTTCCTCAGCCAGCCCTACCACTTCTACAACCCCGCAGCCAGTGACAGCCACTATGCCAGGAACCTCATGACCTTCGACTTTGGCTTCAATCCTGACGGAGATGTCTCACCAAAGCGGGTGCACCTGATGCTGAAGGCCATTGAGGCATCCTTTGACTTGCTCCTTATCTCTGAGTACTTTGATGAGTCCATGGTGCTGCTGAAGGAAATACTGTGCTGGGACCTGGACAGTGTTGTGTCCTTTCCACTCAACAGCAGGGATAGCAGTACCAGGTCCCCCCTCTCAGACAGCATGGTGGAGAAGATAAAGAACTGGAACAGGCTGGACTGGGAAATCTACACCCATTTCAACAAGACCTTCTGGGAGAGGATTGATAGAGATATCGGCAGGGAACGCATGCAGCGGGAAGTAAGGGCACTTCAGGAGAGGCAAGCAGATCTGGCAAGGATCTGCCTGCAAGGAAGAGGAAGCGTAGCCCCTAAAGAAATCAAGGACTCATCCCTGCTGCCACTACAATATGGCAATGCCAAAATCTTAGGCTATAACCTCAAGCAGGACTTGGACAAGAAGACGGAGCACATGTGCCGGCGGCTGGTGACACCAGAGCTGCAGTACAGCCACGCTTTGTACAAGAAGCAGTTTCTCCAGAAAATCCCACAGACCCACAAGCCAGTTCCCTCACTGCAGGGCACACAGCAGGGCAACACCCTCAGGGGACCTGTGGCATAGGCTGGAGGGAACCCAAAACTGAGCGACCTTGTCCTTTCCAGGCTTCATTCTCCAGCTCCCTCTGCTGAGTACAGCAAGGCACCAAGCTGCGGTGCACCTGTCCAGCCACTGGGAGGGGGCCTGAGCTGCTGCTCACCTCGTGTGCCCTGGGGTTTAAGTAAGGTGTTTCTTTCCCCCAGGGAACAACCAAGTTGGCAGGCTGGTGACCAAGAGATCTCCCAGAGCCTCTGGAAACCTCTGTCTCTGCAGGATTATGCAAGTCCTTGGGTGTTATGCACTGCTGTTGCTGCAAAGCAGGGCAGGCCTCAACAGAAGCCCTACGCGGTGCTAGGTCCCAGGAGCTCACCTTGACAGGACTCTCCTGGGGTAGGTCCTGAACAAACAGGGCAGGAATCCCTGACTCACAACCAAAGCATCGGAAGAGCCAGTCCGGGGATGGAAGCAGGCAGAGCAGGTGCCAGGAGGCTTCAGGCTGTAGCAGAGCTGAACACAGCTGGGGGGAGYGGGAGAAAGGGCAGGCCGCACTCAGCCGAGTTCCCCAACATAAGGGTTCTTGTCACAGCAGACAAAACCACAGCTCTCCACTGCGGGGTGTATGCTGTTTTCTGATGGCTCTGCCAGGGTACTGTCTATTCTGTCACACATATGATGTTTGAGAGGAATTAAACACAAGGCATGTGAAAACACCACGAGGAGTCCAGTTCTTACCCTACAGACCAGGGAGGTGAAGCATAAGCTATGCTGCCACTTCCTGAAGTATTTCACACCCCTAGGCAATCCCCCCCGCCCCAGAAGAGCTGCACCCAACCTTAGGCTTTGTGCTTTGTAGCGCTAACTGCATCAGCTGAGGAGAAAAGTCATCAGGATAACCATGCAGAGGCCAGTCCTTGGAGGTGACGTCCTCCACAGACAGCTCCATATTGCACCAGATAGTACATTTCATGTGCAAGGCAGAGGAAAGTGACTGGGACCAGTCCTGCTCCCAGACATCCACATCTTCATCCATCTGCATAGCAATTTCCAACCACATTCTCCAAATACTAAATAGGGTATGGTTTCAACTGACGCCTGGCGTCACCTTCTTGTTGTGACAGCTGCCTTTTGCCTGATGCTCTCAGCAGCTGGAGGCTGCAATGGCTCGGCAACTTGGCAGCAAGAGACAGTACTCCAACACACAGCCAAACTGTAAATTAGACCAACACAACCAAGCAGAGCTGGATTTACAATTTGGGAACACTTCTGTCTGTCCAGCTGCAGATCTCCTCCGCTAAGCCTTAACACTACTGTGCTGGAAAAGCAGCCTCTTGCTAATTAAAAATAACAATATTTACCATGACTCTTATCAAATTCCCCTTAATTACATCAGTCTTCCCAGTTGATGATCTCCCCAGCAGCCCAGAAGAAAGACACCTCAGACATCTGGAAACTCTGCTTTGGGCGGGGAGAGGGGGAATCGGCTTCTTTTCCCTGACTCTGCGATTATGCACTGATTGCAGATGCTGAGCTAGTACAACACATTTATAGAGGATAAGCATCCTGCCACAGGGCTCACAAGCCACACTGAGATAGCAATGCCAGACTGCCAAATAGACACGAGTCAGGGAGCTGTCTCATGAACATCTCTATTGCTGAACATACCAACCCACCACTTGGAACATTTGTAGGAATATTCTATGCTCTTCTTAGGAAAGATACCAAAAGAATTGGCCATGGTGGGCTAGTCAACCTTATTTTTCACTTCCCACACTTATCCTCAAATCAAAAGCAGAGCTAGGCAAAGCAGTTTGGATTAAATGGAGATCAAACTCAAACCTCAAATCATTTTCCTTATAAACTCTTTAGAGCTTTGTACTTTCATGACTTTGCTCTGGGCTCTGCAGTATTGATCTGAAACATCTCTAGCACCACCAAATAGTATTTGTTTCAGACAAAATTGAGAAATGGTGGAAATCTAACGAGGAGGCCCCATCTCAAGATTTTCAGCTTGATTTCCAAACCAAAGTGGTTCAGAAAAAATTGGCTGAGGATCTGAGCTTTTCAGGCTTCCATCTGGCCAACCATACAGAGCCTAAAAGATTTCAGCTTCCATCCAAAGATGCCCTGTCTCCAACAGAAAGCTCACGTTTTGACCAGGATAAAAAAAAATGTGTTCCTGCTGCCCTTTCCCAGAAGAGACTGGATAATGCAAAGTTTCCAGCTGGACATGACACAGAGGCTGGGCTAGAGTGCTGGTGGAATACTGGTTTTGTTTGCTGCATTATTTTCTGGGCATTGTTTGTTCCATAAAGTTTCACCTCTAAGGTGCATTGAAGTATTGTTGCATTGGTTGCTTCCCTGATTTCTGTTGTTGGGACTCACTGTTTCCAGTGGTCCAATTCCTTGCTCGATTCCTGGGCTTTTGTCTCCAGCTCATCCCAGACAGCAATCCCACAAGTGAGCAAGAGAGGCAGGCAGACCGCACACAACACATCTAGGCTTGCTCTCCATAAACCCACAGGGAAAACATGGAGGACCAGGGCTGACATATGGGGCAGAGAGCACCACTTGTCCAGGCACCAAACCTGGATCTGTCACATTCACAGGCTCTTAATTCATTCAAAATCTCATGCAACTTAATCAGGTGCCATTTCCTTATTCACTGTTTGTAACTAAAATAAATAGGACCGGGTCTTCCCTGCTGTTGCAAGGGAAGAGTCTTTGAAGGCAGGAGTGGGTCGCCGGCTCCCCCAACACAGGAAGGCACTCTGACTCAACCAGCTCAGCTCCTACAGAGGCAACCCAGGTAAGGGACTCTTTTATGACCACGGTATCATGTTCTCCTGTGCCCACTTGCTCCCTGAAGGGCTGTAGAAGAAGCATGGCCAAAGCTGCCTAGGCCTTGGCTGGCAAATGGAGAGCCTGGCCAGGGAGAAGAGCAGGAGCAAGAGAAGATCCAGCGAAGGCCAGGCAGGAGCAGGGATTGCCTGCACATGCCAGGGAGTGAAATGCCATGATTCAGGACAGCCAAACATACTGCTGCACTCATCAGTGCTGAAGCAAGAAGTTCAGATGCTTCTTCGCAGAATTTTTTCAAAACATTTCATGCAGAATTGGTATTCTGTTGTTTTTCACCCACTCAGGAATATAAGCAATCAGTCAGATTCCCCACTCAGTGGAGGCATCCCTATTTTTTCTCTGCCATCCCAAAATCTCCAAAGATCTCATGAGGCTGGCAGGCCGGAGTCCTCAGGGAACATTTTATACMGACAGCAACTGGATCCACTCGGCTACCTCTACATGACCACCAGGGACGAGGTGGTTTTTAAAAAGAATATACATCATTTACATCCTAAATGCAGCTTACAACAAATTCTTGCTTGCCCCAAGGGGAAGGCAAGACTTCTCTTCACAGGGAGTCACTGAGATACGATACTCATGAAAGCTGAACGCATACAGAGCTGCTCCTGCCTCCCCACCACCAAGCGGGACTGACCCCACATCCCCTTAATGCCTTGTCAGGATAGTGGGTTCAGCCTTCTGCTACTTGCTCTGCTCAGCAATTATCAGACATTTCCACCTGGATTATATCTTTCCAGAGCAAGTGACATTTGGGGCATAATCAGTTAGGAAATCTCTTTGGTGTCTCTCATTCAGAGAGGGATGCACTGGAGATGGGCTTAGCTCACCCCAAATGGTCACACCCAGCACAGCTCACACACAGGAGTCTTATCACAATTTTGATATCACATCCTCCAGAAGCTACAGTTCATTCACCTGCTTGTCCGAGACCCCACAGAAAGTTTCTTAGGTACCCCCCAGTAAGCTCAAAGATCACTGTTCTGCACCAGCAAACTGGGAGCTGGGTCCCCAGCAAAAAAAACTGCAGGATGGGGACAGTTGTACAAACTAAGAGGTTTTTCCTTCCAGAAACACAGTTTTTGTACACCATCATTACACAAAGTAACTGAGAGGGAGAACTGACAAAACAAGCATCTTTGCTTTGGAAGATATGTTTCAATTACTCACCCGCAACAGGAATCCCACAGGGCGCGTTTCCAGAGTGGAACCAAACCCATGGAAAAGCAGACCAGGAGAACCAGGAACTCAGCTCTTCCCAGCGCTTTCCATCCAGCAAAAGGGCAAGGTGTGTGCAACCACAAGAAATACAGCTTGAGGGTTGTTATCCTGTGGACAGTTTTTCCTAATCCAGCATTATGCAAGCATCCAAATGGGTGAGAAACAGCAGGGAGCAAGCAAGCAATCTGGGAAGGACCATAGACCCTCCTGGGAAAGAAAGAATCCCCAGGACCAGATTTCTTTTTTTTTGCTTGGTAGCTGAGTTATGGCAAGGAATGACACCACTCACCTAAATGTTTTTAATAGTTATTTCACTAACCGTAATTTTATCATTAGAAATGTTTTATTTAGACACTGAGAGCAGCCCAGGACTGGATCCCTCTGACAGTCTGCAAGTGCTCACACATATCTGCTGGGTTGTTTAAAAAAAAAAAAAAAAAAGAATATTTAATGCACCATTTCTTGATGCCTTATAGCTCACCAGCAGCACATGAAACACAGGCTGAACCACCACCTACTTAGGGGAGGAGGACCTCTAAACTATTTACTGCATCCAGTACGGTTATTGGTTTTTGTTCTGTTTTTACAACTGCAAGAGACATTCAGATTATTTCAAGTGTTGAACAATACAATAAACTGGAAGCTGCTCAAGCATACCCATGTAGTGGTTCTCAGTTTCTGTATGCTTCCTGAATACAGGAGACAGTGAGCAATTTATGCAAATATATTCATTTTCCCCATTAAGCCAACACTGCATGCTTGAAACTTTCCCAGCTCACCAGCCTTAAAAAGAAAAGCCATTTTCAATGGAGCCTAAGGGATTCAGACATCCTGTTAAGGTTACCTTGTCCAAACCCCATAGGATGCTTTAAAAATCTTGTCCTGCAGCTGTGCCTGTAGCAGTGACCACACAGCCAGGACTGGTGCTGGGCAAGATGCACAGCGCCTGCACATTGTATCGCAGCTCTTGGGCCTGCAGTGTGGCCATCTTAGTCCAGAAGGCTGCAGCAATCGGTGCACATCCTATGGCAGAGCTGGGGGCCTGAGCATGCAAAATCCCCTGTGCTTTCTCCTCCGTGCCAGGAAACCCACTCTCATCACAGGGGCTGCAGGGCCCCCCCTGAAGCCTACATGAAGCTCAGTCGCTCAGCTCCGAGTTGCTCTTCTCCCCTTCTTTCTTCCACCTCTGTTCTCCGCTGTCTCCAGATACATGTGCCACTCTTGCCTTGGGAATCCTATATTTGCTCTTCTGACTGTAAAGCAGGTTTTTCTGGAAGAGCCTTGGGATGTTCCCTTGGTATAGGAAGAGGGCAGCAAGCATGCCTGCAATGAGAGGAGGCCATTTCCTTTATTTTGAACGTACCCCTTCAATGCGCAGTGTCAAATGTGCCCACACTCCCCAAGGTGAAGAAATTATTTTGAGACCCTTGCCACAATGCTGCTCATGACCAAAAGCCAGCTCAGCACAACTAAAGCCCCCACCAACAGTATCTAAAAGGCCCTTGCTATATTGCTTTAAGGCGAGTTCAACTGTCATGTCCTAAAAGTAAAAGCAAGGCCTGTTTTGACTCAGAAGGGTTAAACCACACCAGTTCTTTGACAGTGGTCATCTTTTCCTGCTTTCTGCACTCCAGGCAGCAAGTATCCAGTTCACTGTGGTCTTCCTGAAGCTGCAGACAACCTCAAAAACATAGCGCAACCTATCATTTCCTGAAACATCTTAGCTTGATTCTCCCTAAGCTTGGCAGACTTTGGCCTAAGAGATTTTGTCTGTTTTGTCTATGTTCCATGTAGAATTTGAATAAAACATAGTAAAAGCATGACTCAAGTGACAGGAAAGGGATTTGCCGTGGGCAAGCCTGAATTTCAGCCCTTTGTCAGAAACAGTTTCTATTAACAGCATTTCTCCCTTGCAGGCCACCAGCAGACGCAGGGGAAGTGCCCAGTCCTCCCCTAAACCTCCCACCCCAAACTATCTTTCTCACTATGGAGCAGTACCTCCTGGGCAGATCTCACCTGCAAGGGGCCCCAGCCAGTAAACTTGGATATATTCCTGCAGGCTGCTCCCTGAGCAGTGGAAGGTAACAGCCGTGGCAAGGACAGGGTTGAAAAAGGCCCCTGTGAACGGCCCAGCTGCATGGGAAAGAAGCAGAGCAATCAGTCTCATTCACATGTGTAATTTTAAAGACCTGCACTGATAAGGACTATTGCATTAGTGGCAGGATCAGAGCAACCTTGTTTCCATACTGCTCTGGAAACAGATCCTCCACCTCTCCTTCTCTAACATCTCACATTTAGGTTGCTTTTGCTCTGCCTTTCCAGGACCTGCTTTCCAAAGAGCTGCCCACCATTCCTACTTTCCTGTCCATATCCCCTGGGGATGCTTTCAACCTTCGCAGTAGCTCACTAAGCCACTGGTGCCTTAGCAACTTGACCAAGCTAAGTATGGCAGACATACTGAACCCCAACCAGTGGGGTCCAGAAGATCTGCAGGGAGTATCTGAAAGCTCCCTGCTGGCTGCAGACTCCACAGTCCTCTGTTAGCCAGCCCCAGCTGCTGTGTCTCTTTGATTGTATAACAAGGGCAGCCAAAGACCCCGCTGGCAAATCCCACCCTTGTTGCCCTGGATTCAAGCTTTACAAAAAACAGAAGACCTCATTTGTGCATCACAGAGGGGTTGCATCAGGGGAAATTCAATGACTGTGCTCCCAGAGTCTTTGGGCAAGCTACAGCTTTGCTTGTGCCCACACTTCACTTGTGAAACAGGGGTGAGAATTTTACCTGCCTCACTTGGGCAGAACTGAGACATTCGGGGCAGCAGTGAAGAGCCACAAAAGTGCAAGAGGAGAGAGACATTCCCTAATGTTTTCCATAGCTGTCACTTAACATCCATGATGTCCCTCAAGACCTCTAGCCTAGGAGTCAGGCTAGTTTCAGCATAGGCTGCCTGCTGCCTAGATCTCCTAAACAGTTGTCTTCATCTAGAAGAAATACTCTCCAAAATGAGTAGAAAAAAAAAAAAAGTTTAGTAATCACCATCTCACGACTCAAGTCCTGGGTTCTTGACTGGGACTGTTCCTTCCCCACAAATAAGGTGTTCTTCTGACATTTTGTGTCTGCATGACATTGTAGAAAACAAAAAAGGAAGGAGTTACTTACCTATATAAGCCAGGAAGGTGACAGTCACTGCTAGGGCAGGGACCCGGTACATTGGGCGACTGTGGTGGAATTTGAGAATCACTAGATGGAAAAGAAAAGAGCAGACACCTTCCACAAAGACACCATGAGACAATGACGTATGGAGGGAGGAACTGCACTCCAAAGACATTAGGTTCTGGATGAGGTGGAAATCCGTCAGCTCCCAGGACCAGTAGTACTTAGTGATAACCTGGCCTATGCCCATGCCTATAAACTGGGCGAGAAGCTTGGCAGCAGTTGCTGCTAAGCCGGAGTCCAGGATCAGGAATTCCTGGAGAGAGACGGTCAGATTAGCAGATGCTCCATCGAACGAGGCGCCATGAGCCACAAAGAGAAGGAAGAGCAGAGTCAGGGTCACATCTGCGCCAAAGCCACCACCCCACAGGCCAATCTCCATCAGCATCCTCAGTTCAAGGCAGCCTGCGCACAACTGTAATGAGCCAACAAGTTCTCTGGCAAGACAACAATATGCTCCAAGAGAGAGAAGTCTTTTGGAAAGCTGCCTGACTACCTCGCAGATGCCTACAGTCAGCAAAAGAAAAGCAATAGAAACATTCAAGCCTGCCATAGCAAAGGCCACACAAGGAAGAGAGTGGACTGCTTTCACCAGCCAGAAAGAAAGCTGGGAAGGCACCTCCTCTTTATAAAGCTATATTTAAGCAAACGTGGCATAGTCTGACAGGCACCCAGTTAGCTGCCAAGGGAGTCCTTGCGAAAAGCCACATGTGCTGCCCTCCAAACTAAGAGGGAGCTGCCAGTATGGCACCTAAAACATCACCTGCAAGAAATATTGGTGCCTGCTCCTCTTTATCAGCCAGAACCTCCTTCCCCATCAGAAAGACGACATCCTTCAGGTCACAGTAACCTCTCCTTCATGGAGCAATGCTTGCTGCACACCGAGCTGGTGGACTTATTTGCAGCTAGATCAGCAGACAGCTTCCTATTTGGTGCAACAAGGAGATCTACGTGTCATCTCCACCTAGTAGTCGCTGACCGACCCCCCTTGTTCTCCCCAACATTTTTATCTGAGCTTGTGGCAGTTCTCTGGAGCTGTTCAGGTTTTAAAAAAGAAGCAAAAAAAAAAAAAAAGTTTTGTTCTCACTGGAGACCATAAACTACAACCTACTGCCCCACCCCAAGCCTGGGAAGCAAAGGGACTTTTCTTGGAAAGCCAAGGTGGACTGAGCAAGCCTTGCTCAGGGGAGGCAAGAAGTTCACATTTCTCCTTTGTTGGCCTTCCACTCACATTCAAGAGAAGGCTCACAGCACTGCAACAATAGAGCAGAGAGGTCCCCAAAAATCAGCTCATTAATTTCACCCCCTCTCCTTCCAAAATGAGTCAAAGGAGAGGGGTGGGGCACCCTCAAAGACAATTCAGCAGCTCCAAAGTGTAGGAAGGGGGGTACCTTGAGAGCACTGCTCTGCCTATATCACTCCTTACAGGGGTACATTTGCCAAATCTGTTTTTAAAGTGCTCTCTTGACAGGCATCCCCCCACCCTTAGTAAATCTATTCCAGTGCTTCCTCACTTTACATTAAGAAGTTTTCCTTCATGTCTAACCTGAACTTTTCCCTTAAACTTCAGCCTGTGACTTCTAACCCTATCCCAATAGATCTGTGATAGAAACCAAGTGACCTTCTCAGTTGGTGGCATCTGTCCTGAAACACAACGTTACACACTAGAAGCGGCATTCCAGCAGGACTCCATCATGCAGAGGGCCGGAAGAGCTGGCAGATGCTCCTCTTATCCATACATCACAGAATCACAGAATGGTTGAGGTTGGAAGGGACCTCTGGAGATCATCCAGTCCAACCCCCCTGCTCAAACAGGGTTGCCTAGAGCACATTGCACAGGATCRCGTCCAGGTGGGTTCTGAATATCTCCAGAGAAGGAGATTCCACAACCTCTCTGGGCAACCTCTTCCAGTGCTCTGTCACCCTCACAGTGAAAAAGTATTTCTTCATGTTCAGATGGAAGCGTCTGTGTTTCAGTTTGTGCCCGTTGCCTCGTGTCCTGTCGCTGGGCACCACTGAAGAGAGTCTGGCTCCATCCTCTTGACAACCTCCCTTTAGATATTAAATGTGTACAAGTAAGATCTCCTCTCAGCCTTCTCTTCTCCAGGCTAAACAGACCCAGCTCACTCAGTCTTTCCTCATAAGAGAGATGCTCCAGTCTCCTAATCATCTTTGCAGCCCTTCGCTGGACTTGCTCCAGTAGTGCCACATCCCTCTTGTACTGGGGAGCCCAGAACTGGACACAGTACTCCAGATGTGGCCTCAGCAGGGCTGAGTAGAAGGGGAGGATCACCTCTCTCCACCTGCTGGCAACACTCTTCCTGATGCAGCCCAGGATACCATTGGCCTTCTTGGCACAAGGGCACATTGCTGCCTCATGCTTAACTTGGTGTCCACCAGCACTCCCAGGTCCTTCTCGGCAGAGCTGCTTTCCAGCAGGTCAACCCCCAACCTGTTCTGGTGCATGGGGTTATTCCTCCCTATTCCTCCTTGCACTTACCTTTGTTGAACTTCATGAGGTTCCTCTCCGCCCACCTCTCCAGCCTGTCCAGTTCCCTCTGAATGGCAGCACAGCCCTCTGGTGTATCGGCCACTCCTCCCAGTTTTGTATCATCAGCAAACTTGCTGAGGGTGCGCTCTGTCCCTTCATCCAGGTCACTGATGAAGAAGCTGAACAAGACTGGACCCAGTACTGACCCCTGCGGGACACCGCTAGCTACAGGCCTCCAACTAGACTTTGGGCCACTGATCACAACCCTCTGAGCTCTGCCATTCAGCCAGTTCTCAATCCACCTCACTGTCCACTCATGTAACCCACACTTCCTGAGCTTGCCTATGAGGATGTTATGGGAGACAGTGTCAAAAGCCTTGCTGAAGTCAAGGGAGACAACATCCACTGCTCTCCCCTCATCTACCCAGCCAGTCATTCCATCATAGAAGGCTATCAGATTGGTTCRGCATGATTTCCCCTTGGTGAAGCCATGCTGATGACTACTGATCACCTTCTCGTCCTCCACGTGCTTGGAGATGGCCTCCAGGATGAGCTGCTCCATCACCTTTCCAGGGATGCAGGTGAGGCTGACTGGCCTGTAGTTCCCTGGCTCCTCCTTCTTGCCCTTTTTGAAGACTGGGTGACATTGGCTTTCTTCCAGTCCTCAGGCACCTCTCCTGTTCTCCATGACCTTTCAAAGATGATGGAGAGTGGCTTAGCAATAACATCCGCCAGCTCCCTCAGCACTCGTGGGTGCATCCCATCAGGGCCCATGGATTTGTGGGTGTCAAGTTTGCCTAAATGATCTCTAACCCGATCCTCCTCCACCAAGGGAAAGTCTTCCTTTCTCCAGACTCTCTCTCTTGCCTCCAGGCTCTGGGGTTCCTGAGGGCTGGCCTGAGCAGTAAAGACTGAAGCAAAGAAGGCATTCAGTAACTCTGCCTTCTCTGCACCCTTCGTCACCAGGGTACCCACCCCATTCAGCAAAGGGCCCACATTTTCCCTAGTCTTCCTCTTGCTACTGATGTATTTGAAGAAGCCCTTCTTGTTTTTCTTGACATCTCTAGCCAGATTTAATTCCAAACGGGCCTTAGCCTTCCTCGTCGCATCCCTGCATACTCTGACAACGTTCCTATATTCCTCCCAAGTGGCCTGTCCCCCTTTCCACATTCTGTATACTTTCTTCTTCTGTTTGAGTTTTGGCAGGAGCTCCTTGCTCATCCATGCAGGTCTCCTACCTCCTTTGCTTGACTTCCTACTCATAGGGATGCACCACTCTTGAGCCTGGAGGAGGTGATGTTTGAATATTAACCAGCCCTCTTGAACACCCCTTCCTTCTAGGGCCCTAACCCATGGGATTCCTCCAAGTAGGTCCCAGTACATCCTGCCGTAACATTTGCTCTGCAACTTGCAACCCAACTTGTATCCATCAGCTGGCAAGCTCATCCCCTTCCATTTTAACTTCACTCAGCCTCTTTCAAACCACTTCTTTGCTTTGTCAAGATCACTTCAAATCCTCTAGTCTCTCTTTCCAACATGCAGCTCTCTCCATATGGGTGACACCTACTTAACACATGCTCTGTATACTGTAATCCAGGCTGTTAATGAATAACTGTGATACAACTCTGCACAGGCTTTCTGGGGCCGCACTTAATACATCCTTGACAATGAATCCTTGATGGTGACAAATCCATGCTGACAGTATTTTTCTCCCTGTCATCTTCCAGGTGCTCACCAATTACTTGACTCAGTATTTTCATGAGAATGGAAGTTAAAATCTAACTACATAGCTTCCCTGCTCTTTTTTTAAGGGAGCAATAGATTTACCTTTTTTCCAGCATTTTGGGCACAGTCAAAAATAGCACAGAACCAGGATAAGCCACAGAGAAGTTCATCAACTTTAGTGAATTTTAAAGCCTCACTTGCTTAATGTTCCCTAGTCTCTGTCTGAATAAGAACTCACCTTGTCATTGGCATGAACTGCACTTGCCATTTGCTGCAGGCAGCATTTTAATGACAATGAGGAGTCAAAAAAATTAAACATTTCAACACTTCCTGCTGATAGCACTAACACACATACCAGCGACAGGATCCAAGACACTTTCCCAACTCAGCATGCAGTTACAGAATGGCTGTCCCTATCATAAATATAGGGAACACTTCTTTGTTAAAGAGTATGAGAAAAGAAGTCATGGTTTCATTATTACCCGACTTTTGAAACCCAAACTGTCTTTAACAGATATGGCTTAGATCTTTGAATCCATGATGGATTTGACAAGCAACTGTAGGGACAAAATGCACAGTTGCTCCATGCATGACTCCAAAGGTTGAGTTCTCTGCCCCAGCTACTGTCAGGGGTTACTGGTGACACAGAGACTCCCACTGATTGCAGGGTCTGTAGAAAGAAAGGGGACAGTAAGTGAAGGAAAGAACAGGAGCAGAATAGGGTATACTGTGTTGGGTATACTATGCCAACAGCAAAGCCTGTTCTCTTACCCTGGCACAGGAAGTGATAGGAGGTAGGCAGACTCCTTTCATTGTGCAATCAGCAGCTTAACACACACAAGGAATGCAAGGAACCAGAATCCAACAGCTTTTATTTATTCAATTTTATTTTCTCTCTAGTAGTTTAAAAAAAGAAATCTCCAGGAGACACAGGTTTGAATCAAACTTGAGCCAAGGATTAGGCACTTAATGCAGTTCAAAACAGCTGCTTTGTTAGTGTGGCAACACAGATTCCAAAAGAAACAGGGAATGCTTCTAACACACTGGAGCTGCTTGGTCTTTCTCCCTCACAAGCCTTACTGCATCAGAGAGAAAACAAGACATTTTGGTAAAGGCACATCAGGGCATTTTGGAGGGTTTTTTTGTGGCGGTCACAACCAACCTCAAATCTCTCCTCCTTCCAACACTAATAGCAATAGCAGCACTTTCTCTCATTTCAGTCTCATTCCTGCTAGTCATTTCCATTGCAAAGCGCCCACCCAACAGTGCTTCTGGTAAGGTACCTGCTCCCTTGTGGCAGCAGCCCACAGTGCTTGCTTTGCAAATCTTTACAAGCTGAGCAGGGAGAGAGATCACACTTTGAATACCCCATCCTCCAAGCCTGAAGACTTTCTCACCAAAACCGCCCTTTCTTGGTTTGCCTGTCCCAAAACGTATCACTGTTTCACACAGGATAACCTGCTTCTCCCTCCAGAATACAGTACAAGTGTGCACCTTTGGCCTCAAATGAACAAAAGACCTCACCCTAATAAAGGACAATGAAACATACTTTAAAGGATTCATAAAATTAGTATTTTGGCTCAGTGAAAACTCAGTACCGGTGGTAGTAAAGTACCAGTTAGACTAAGCTACTCATCACCACAGAAAAGTCCACAAAAAAATAAACATCAAACACCAAATAGTTTTTCTGTCCCTCCTACTCCAGCCCAAAATGGTGTTTCTCCAGAACTCTCGTCTTTAGAAACAGAACCTTAAAAGGGCCCAGCAAGACTAGCTCAAACGACCAAGTCCCTGCAAGAGTATGGCTATGTAAGTGGACACGGGAAGTGGGCAACTCAGATAGAGGAATGGCCAAAATATTTTTCTCCAACCATGCCTCAATCCTTCCTATCAGCGTTTGAGTCTTTGTTGCAACAGACAGAGTTCGATAGGCCTGACAAGAGCTTTCCAACAGGTCCATCTATATTCCCACCTGGAGAATGGCTCAGCCTCTCTGTGAAACGTGCAGTAGACCTTTACCTCCCGGTGTGCGTGTGCCAACTTGCAGCAAGCAACACTTTACTCCATCTCCTTACCCCAGCAACAGTGAAGGGAACAAGGCAAGCACTAAGGACAGGAGCTGGATGCAGAAATTCCCAAGCCTCCTGTTGCAAAGAAGCCGTCAAAGGGATGGGCGTCCCAGGTCAGAGGGCTCAGGCTCCCCATTTTAGTTCATGCCTCTTCACTTATTAAAGATTGACACTATATGCAGAGTAGCACTTATTCAAAACACCCAGCTCTACTGCACTGTCTTAAACTTTCAGTGTACACACAGCCATTGAGGAAGGTTTGTACAGATCCACAAAAATGGGTTTTAACACACCCTCCTTAAACCAAAACATTTCCAACTACTGCTACAAGAAATAGCCACACAAAGATAGACTGCCACACGCTAATGTCTAAAAAGCAAGTAAACTCTCTTCCCCTTCCTCCAAAAACCACAGCTATGGCATAGAAAACCATTTCATGACATCTATGCTGAAAACTGAAGAGGTAAGAATCCAACACCTGTTCCTTTCCATGGGAACCTATTTCACCCCATTCCTTTTCAAGCTTTTTAAAAGTAAAACTGCATTGCAGCTTAGGAAGTAACTGTTCAGAGGTCTTTAAAAACTATTGCCTGTACACAGCCTGCAATTATGCCTATGGCACACCCTGCAATTGTATGACACTGAAGCCAGGCTTGAGAAAGGAGCTGGAAACAGTTGCTTATGAATATAATTACCAGATCAAATAATGACAATGACTGAGATGTGCAAGCAGCTGGCTTACTCCCATTAAATTTGGGCTGGCTTTTGGTAGGGATTTGAATAAGAGCAATGGATCAGAGCACTCGGCTCTGCAGGAGCTCATGGCACACGAGAAGYCTTTACTAGATTCTCTGTCCATTTTCCTGGGACACTGCTGGATAAAAAGAAGCATTTGAGATGAGCAGAAGTTGTTTTCTTCCAAGGCTTTTCCAAATGCATTTTCCAAAATAAATAAATAAATAAAATTAAAAAACATGGCTGGGACATCATTTTCCAATCTAAATCAAATTTGCTCTTAGGGCTGTCAAGAACTACAACAGCATCAAAGCCAGATATTTTACATGCTTATTTTAGCCATATGGTGGGGATATGAACAAGTGGCAAATGGCACGGGCATTTCCACAGACAGTTAAGTAACAAAAACACTCTCCGAAAACATTGAAGGGTAACAATACCCAAACCATAATACACTAGCTCCCCCTACCATGCTATTTTCACACTCAAATAGGTAATAATTATAGCTGAATTAAGTTTACACTGAGGTTATTTGAGGAGATTTTTATTGGGTAGGAAAATTCTTCTCCAAAAGCCAACAGCAGCTCCACCTGTGATCAGGCACTGTGATGAGGTATCAGAAACCTGTGATCGGGTTTCCGCATACACACAAATGTCTTGACACCCATCTACAGGCAGCATGACATTGGGGAAAAAAAAAAAAAGGTCAAGTACAGCCATGATTCATTTAGCTTTGTGCAAGGACTCAAATTCTGAGAACAAACATTCTCTGGGAGGAAAAATTAACAAAGATGTATGCTACTTGGCTCTGGAAACCTTGACTTCAAGGGAGAAGTCTGTCCCTAAGAACACCCAGCTCACATTTAGAAGACTACTGTACCCAATATGGAAAAAGAGCATCTATCCCCCACCACCACCTCCGAACATCCCATAAAGGGTGCAGAGAGCAATGCAAAGGTTCTGCAAAGAAGATGCTATTAGCAGAAGCATCAGTCACCATGAAACGCCTTTATCTGAACCAAGAGATTCACATACTTGACGACAGAGAACTTGTTCAATTTTTTTTTTTTCTCCAAAACACTGGAATTTGCTCTGAAAGACACAAGTTGCCAACACACAGACCACTTCGCTACCATTTGATTTTGAAACATTAGTTCTTTTCAAATACCTAAAGTCCTTGAAGCCACAGGATCCTGCATAGCACAGCTTGTACGGAGCCACAGACGTAGGCAATTACTGCACAGAGATGGCCAATCCTTGGTGCACAGTGGAAATTAATCACACAGGAGCTAAGGGCTGCCCTGAGTCATATGAGCTGCTTCTCCTTTGATCTGGAGCTATCCTGAGCCAGATTCTTTTCTCCTAAACCCTTCCGAAAACACCAGCAGCTTGAGTTTATGCACTGAAACATACTGTGCCTGCTATTCCAGCCAGTCCCGTCCTCCTTTCTACTGATTCAATGCATCTTCTCCAAATCATTGGATAGTGCCAGAGAAATTCCTGAGGAAGTAGAAGTCTGGTGGCTTTAGTGTCCTAAAGTGAATGAACAATCACTGTCAACTTCCTAGCGGGCAAACCCCATCAAAAATATCATCAGTTCCTACAGACAGTCTCAATAACTAGGTCAACAGGTAAATGGATTCCTAAAAAGTTGCAAAGTGCTGGAAGATACTCTCCATTCAAACACTGACTGGCAGACAGGAAAGGGAAAAAGCAATACCATCACCATGATGCTACAGATAAGAAAAGATAGCAAGAAAAGTTGCATCACTACTACCCTCCTCCCTCACAACAGATTGCAGTTTTCTTTCCTGGTAGCCAAGCCACAGTAAAATTACAGTCAGAAATTTATTGTTTTCACTTGCTATTCTTCCTCAGAAAATGCTTTCTTAGGTTGGAGTTCAAAGTAGGGGAAAGAACACTCTTGGAAAAATCTGCTTCGTCCACACATCTGGAGAGCAATCATCAAGAACATAGCTGAGCTTAGTGAAGTTTCACCTACCTTTTTCACATGAGTGAGGACTGTATGACATTGTCAGGCCTGACCAGGATGACTACTTTCACTAAAAGCAACCTTCACAGAGATTCAAGTGATCAAATATTCAGCAAAATGAAAGTTATAAGAATAGGGGGAAAAGAAATAGCTGCATGAATCACTGCAAGCAGTCATGTGTAAACCACTGCTGTAACTGTCTATGAGCCATATAATTACACTTGAAACCCAACACTTGTCTTCATGCACCACTGCAAAAATTCTAATTAGAAATGAAGACACTTTTTCAGTGTTCACCCATTACTGCTGGTATAATTCAAAAATCATGATCAGTTTTGTGGTAAAGTCACTGCAACCAAAGTGCAGCCATGAAAGTGAAAAGTCATTTCCTCTGACTTTACAGCAATACTGTTCTGCTTTAACTTGATTTACCATTTTTAAAAATCTTGAATAAACTGATCAAAAAGATGTGGCTGCTCTTGTTATTAGTTTAGACTAGATATATGCAAGTAAAAAGCAAGTTCACACAAGACTTAAACCACTACATTACATCTGGACTTATGAAGCAAGAACTAGAAATTTTTCTTTTGTGCAAACTGCATTTGGCCAAAATCCTGCTCACCTTACAGCAGCACAAGTACTAGTATCCAGGTGAATCAGTGAGTTCCACTAAGCAATTTCTCCTTCCTCTTGCCAACTTTTTCCCCAATAAATTAAATGCAAACATCGCTTAAAGGCAGTGTTAGAGAACATCAGTTTAAATGCACATAGGGTCAACTACATATAAACACAAAGATATGCCAACAAGGTAACGAACCTGAAGAGATGGTGCTTTGTGTGAAACAACATTTTCACATCTGGTTGAAAAGGCTGTTGAAGATGAGCTGTTCCTTCATTTCCCTTTGTCAGCGGTATGAGCAAATCTTGTATAACATTTAAGTAAGGGGAGAGATGATTTCCCAGTATCACCACATGGGAAATACACAATATGATGAGACCTTGACATTCACAACCAAGACAGGACTTCATCTGTATTTCAACTGAACCAATCTAAACCCCAAAGTAAATTCATTTACACGTCCTTTTCTTTAGCTAGACTGCAATGCCAACACACAGTAGCATTTTTGTAGTAACATTTAGATGAAACACATGAGAAAGTCCCCAAAGTCTACCAACAGGCACTATCAATCTCATCCCAAAACCTAGGTCAGTTGTCTGCACCCAACTTCCTCTCTCAGTTCAGCTCTACCAGTCAAATGCTGATCAGAGGGGATGGTGCAGAAGCAGTAGTCAAGTCTTCCAAACAGACGACAGGACAGCTCATTCCCCATGGTCATTTGTTTCCTACACTGTCATATTTACCAGCAGAATATTGGAAGATGTTCATAGAGCAATAAAGCAGTCTTGGAATAGTTACTGGAACATCATATTGCCAGAGCCTGATCCCAGTTTACTGGCCCATCAGTTCCAAACCTGGTCACTAACAAAACACTATTTATGGTGTCTGGAAGGTGGAAGATGCAATGCTGCCGAACTAGCCTGCTCTTTGAGAGGTTGCTGCTTTGCTCCACAAGTAAAGAGAGCAAGAGATATCTGGTCCACGATGGGTAAACAGGATGTTTCAGATCTGGCTCTCCTCATTCAGTGGTCTGGAGCATTTTGCAGGAGGCAGGACCGACTGCCAGCAATGTGTGGCAGCAAGGAAAGCTTGCAGGTATCCCATGAGCTTGGTACAGACACTGAGGAGTATTAAAATTTAAGGAGAAACAGGCTAGGCTAGTATAGCATAAAATTATATCCATCATAATTAAAGTGTTGATAAGAAGCCTAATTACAAACAAATACATTCTGCTGATCTCATTAAAACCATCTAAACATCTCCTCTTTTCAGCTACTCTAAAAGATATAAACACATGAAGGGGATGGGGAGGGGAAACATGAAACATTTTTTAAAAGTTTATTTCTAGCCCTGAAAGAACAGTTATTAAACAAAGTCAACAAATACAGTAGTTAATATTGCAGTAACAATTAAATAACATAATGGGATTAAATTACACAAAAGGCAACATTAAAATCTGAAGACAGATTTAAAAAAAAAAAAGTTTGCACCTGCTTCCATTTCCATTGATAATGTGAGGAACAGAGGGAAAACAGACCAGAGACATTTATTCAGTTCCAGCTGTGGAGACCTTTAACAATCTTCTTGCTCCCTTCCCAGCTCGCCTACCATCCCCTCTGACAAAGGAACCCAATTTCTCAGACCTGGTCTAAACATACCTTTTGCACCTCCCTGCATTTGGCAGGGGGGAAAACACATCCCACAACTCATCTTGCTAACATCTAGGCAGATCAAAGTGCACATTCCCAATGCCATGCTTTCTTCCAATGGGAAGCCTGCTTTATTCTATGATAAGAAAAAAAACAGGAATCACACATTAGATGTAAGCCATAAGCTGCCCAGCACCCTATATACAACTAATCATGCCATGGTACATAACGCTTCAGCTATATTACTGGCATGGATATTTGATTACAATCTGATTCAGGATCTTATGCTGGCACCCGAGTGGGAAAGCAAGACATCTGGGACTCCTAGCACTTTCAGAAACAATCCCCTCCTTTTCAGCAGCTACCCAGTCTCTGGCTATTCTCTATTTGGCTGCCCTAGCTACACAGCTGAGCTGAACAGCACTGCAGCAAGTTTTAGGAATGCTAATCTGCTCCCCTTCAGGGAAAAAATATAGCTTGGATTTTTGGATTTTGTGCACGCATACAGCTGACATCGCTGGAAAAGCGATGCCCAACCCACTAACGCACAAAAACACAGTACAGCATCTTCCTCCGTACTTTCCTCTTCTGCCAGCTCAGTTACTGTCTAGCTCCATCTCTGACCCTAATTTCAGGCTTCTTAACACCTGTTGCCAAACTGTATAGCAATAAAGCTGCTGTGTGGGGAAGGGGAGAGGTGTATACTTTTCCAAGTGCAGTGCTAAATACTATTCCCAATTATATAGCAAGCACTGAGATATGTTTTGGTAATTTCTCAAATAGGCTAAGTTTTGTTTGCTAAAATGACTTCAAGTTCAGAAATCACCTCCTAAGTAGACTCCTAATCATCTCCTAGAAGACAAATGTTGTAATACAAGATTAAAAACATTCTCATTTATCAATAAAAATGAACTAATAAGTTAAAATTACTTACGATCTCATGTTTTTCTATTTTAAAAATTCTAAATTCAGCACAAGTTATACTTATCTTGCTGCCTAGACTGTGCCATCCGGGGGCGGGGGGGAAGCTCCCAGTTTAACTCCGGCAGAAGGAGTTTCAAAAAGTCCATTGCCAGCAATGGACAAAGAAGGAACCATCAATCAGAAAGGGTTTTTTTTTAATCTTAGCCAAGCCTCCTTGTTACTTTCTTTTCATCAGGAAGCCAGATGCATTCAAACCAGTGGCATTGCCATTACAGTGTTGACAGTGTCCTTAAGGCATTTTGCCTGGGAAGCGCATCTAGAATTATTTCCCTGGAAAGCGACCCTTACTTGAATTTAAAAATCAGGAACATTCTCGTGCTTATAGCTAGAGGGATATTTATTCCTTTAATGGTACAGTTAGCAATTTACTTGGGTACCTATCACAGGAGAGTTTACCAGAATACAAACTGAACCGTGGTACTGTGGTTCCTTACAAAATAAGGCATCTTGTTGGTACAAAGCAGCTAGTGAACAGCAGCAGAAACCGAGACCTTCGCCTCACTTCTCCTTCCTCACAAACACAGACAGGCTCAGCTGTTCTGGCTCAGCCACTTGTAGCTGGAAGTTAGTTTTGTCATATCTTGGCTACCACTCCCCAAAACATCATTATTTCTATCTCTGTGTGAATACTGGAATTATCTAAAATAACAACTATCTTCTGCCTGCAATGTTTGTAAAAGTGCATGAAAATTTTAATTTGGGGTCCTCTGTCCATACCCAGCCGTAACCCTACCCATCCAAGGATTTGCCCACTGGGAATGCAAAAAAATGTGGATTCCCACTAAATTAATGGCTGTTCTTTCACAGAATCATTTGGCACATTGTAATTACAGTTGGCTCTTCATTAAGCTGTTCTGAAGGTTGAAATGCATGGATTGCAGCACTAAAAGAAGCCGGGCCCATAGATTCTTCTACAGTTGCCTCTGTTAATACCCCAAGAACTCAACCACTTAAGTAGTTCACTGCCCCTAGAGGGAGGCAGTTTTTCTTGCACTGAATATTTGACTTCAGCAATTCTAGCTGGTTAAACATCTTTAGTGAGAAAGGACCAGTGTAACATATCAAGTCTCTTCAGCCTTGAACTAGCCAGTCAAATAAGCCCCATTAACATCTGACAGCACTGTTCTCCACTCTCAACCTTTGTCTTCACAGAACAGCACTTGGCATTTCCAGGTGTTTGTAATCTTCTGTTTGAACTGTATTTTAAAAATCCTGTATCTTCAGTGTCCTCAGATCTGATTATTTGTTATTTTGATTTCATTAGTACAAATGGAGCACATACAAAAATGGAAAAAATAGCTCTAATACTTAAATTCTGACAACTCCATAGGTTGACGCATTATTTGCTTGGGAAAAAATTGCAACATATACAAAAATGTATTTGATACAAAGAAGGGAAATGTAAAATAAAAAAAGTTGAAGGCACCAGCATAACTCTCAAAGCCCAAGTCAGAGTACAGATACGTGTCTTTGAATCGCCCACCACACAAAGCAAAATATCCCTTAAGCTTCTGGCCGGCAAGTCTAATGGGAAAAAAAGAGCAGACAGGAAGACACCTGGAATTTTTTTCTTGCCCTGACTTTCACTGATCATTTGATCATAAATGAAGTATCTGACCCCTCTCCATATATCCATAACCTGACATCCAAAAAGTTGACCAATCAGGAAGTTTCTACAAAGAGGTCACACCTTTGATTAGAAGTCCACAGAACACAGGCATGTAAGAAATAGTGAACAGTTCTCTTCCCCCTCTCTCCATTCTTTTCTTAAAAGAAAGAAACATTTCAACACATTATGATTTCTTAAGTAGCCAAGCTGTTAATTCTACAGTACAGTGACAGCTAATCTGTAAAAGGAAGGGGAGGCAAGATGTACCTTCACATTTGTCACACTTGCCATTAATCTAGTCATATGGGGGCTTACTAGAGCGATTTAAAAGTCAACAGGTAGAGGGGAGGAAGAGGAGAATGAAAGAGATCAGCAGGTAAAATTAGTGCTGCTCTCTGAAAGCTTGAATCTGTCATTCAAGTATTGAAAGTACCCAGAAGGGTACAATGAATGGGAGCTGTTACAGCAAAGTCATCAAAAACCCTTAAAACCTTGGGCACAGTAAGTGGCTTTCCTTGGCTGTCTNAAAAAAAAAAAAAAAAAAAAAAAAAAAAAAAAAGGCCAGTAATTCAGTCCTCAATTCCTTCTGGACCGCAGAAAGGGTTCACTAGAGTCACCACAATTTGTTTTGGGTGTCTTCTGGACAAGAGTTTCTTCCCTTTTGCAGACTTCTTTTTCCCCAAACCCCTTCCCTCCCACCACAAGTGTAACAATTTCATATATTATAAAGATTTGTAAAAAAACAAACAAAACAAAAACACCACAAAAAGATGAAGGCCATGGCAATAATGTTAGCGGTTACTCTTCATTGCTTCTTTGGCTGCTAGGATCAGTGGCGTCAAGCTAGACAGAGGTTTGGCCAGTTTCAAGAAGGGATGCTGCCAGGAAGAGAGAAACACAGTAAATTAGTAAAAGACGAGTTTAAAAAAAGTATAAGCCACATTATCTACACAGTGATTTTCATCCTGAGATATGAAAAGAGCTGCAAAACACTACCAATGCACAGCTCCTGAAGAGGGGACAGAACCAGAGAATGCAGTGGTTCACAGCAGCTCTAGCCCTATAGGCATCCCTCCTCTTCCCAAAACAGGCCTTTCCTCCTCCAATAATTCGCTACAAAGAGGTTCCCTGCTCAAATATCTTCCCTCATTCCTGTTAGGCTCATTTCAATGACTGTATTACAGTAAGTTGACATACTGTTGGATAATTTAGCAATAGTAGAAAGACGACACGGGTTACTGCTTGGAAGGCTTCAGAGCACACATTACAAACTTTGCCTATGGTTCCCTCCACCTACTCTCCACTAGAGAGTCCTCAGGAGAAAATACAAAACAGAAAAGGTGTCAGTCTACAGTGACATTTATCACAGCTTTACTTCACTAGTGACCTCTGTATCTCTGGGATTGATGAGAAGCTGACTCTTACCTGCAACAATTCTTTGGCTGATCCTCTTTTTTCTACATCCATCTCCAAACATCTGTTTAAGAAATCCCGGAATATTGGGGACAGTTTCTCAGGGTTTTGCAGCTCCGGTGTGCCATTAGTTGCTATCAAATATAAAGCCTGTAAAATAAGGAATATTGTATAACCAAGCCAAATGTTTAAAAGATGTCACAATTAATTGCCTGGAGGCAATACCTAGATTAGGAGAAGTTCTGCAGCCTACTTCTCCTCTCCCTGATTAGATGAGTAATTGCAAAAATGCCACTACACAATTTTAGACATCTGTGGCCTGTTCTTGCTAGTAGCAAAATGACTGCAGATGTTCATAACCTTTCAGCAACAGATACTTGAGACACATCTATATACCATGGCAAAGAAAGTATCAGCCTCTGACATGCCAATCAGCATTTTTCATAACCTAATGGATTTACTTTACTTGAATTAAGAAAGTCTACTAAAGACAGAGGAATTCTCAAAGTCTAAGGTTTTAGTTAAAAGCAGGTACCATTAGTATGCCTAACTCATCTTCCGAACAGAATATGTCAAGAATTCAGGGCAGGGCTGACTGCAAATTCAAGACAACTGTCATCTTTTTTGGGGGGATCTTTCTGCACTGCTGAAGCTTAATTTTTTTCTTTTTTAAACATAGATGCTATCAAAGAAAAACCACATGAACCCACTGAAAATGATTACCTGGTAAACACCCACAAACAGTTCTAGCCATGTCTGGAGTTCTTACCCGCAGAGGGTTTTCATTGAGGTATGGGGGTTCTCCTTCCACCATCTCGATAGCCATGATTCCCAGAGACCAGATATCCACTTTTGGGCCATATGCTTTCCGTGTGACCACTTCAGGAGCCATCCAGTAAGGAGTCCCAACCATAGTGCTGCGTTTGCTCTGCTCTGGGGTGATCTGAGCACAGAAACCAAAGTCGGCTGTAGAATAACAGAATCATAAGTTAATTCAGTGCATCCTAGGTAAGCGGGGTTCCTAGAAGACTTCTCTATTATTACAAATATATTTTACTCCTCCGCACTTGAACAATTTGGGGTAGGGGGGTGGGGAGGTGGTTGTTTTTTTGTTTTAAACTATATTCTCCATATTACAAGATTCAACGTGGAAGATGGATATAAAACCTGAAGGTGTTTAAGTAAGGCAGACTTCCATGGAATGAAGATAAGGCTTTTTGTCCCCCACAATAAGGATATAAGCATTACCCCATAGAAGAATGATGTTTTCCCCAGTCCTTCCTTCAGGATTCCTAGACTGGTACCAGCCAAAAAAGAAATCAAGCAGAACCCAGAGGGAAACTGTTCTGTGCGTGGTATGTTATACTGCCTGAACTAGAAAATACGAATCTACAAACCATGGCTTCTGCCCTACTAAACAGATTTTATTTCTGTAGCTATTGAGTTCAACATTTCACAGTAATTTGGACATCAAATACAGGTACTACAGTTGACAGATACAGTAATATAAGGCTTTAGATACGTGAAATATTACCCTACTCAGCAGAAGGAACCTAGACAAACAAACCTTTCCACAAGGTAAGTACTGAAGAGAACAACCACACTCAAGAAAACAAGAAAAGTCACCTATTCCTATAGCCTTCAGGTGCAGCAGCAATGCATGTTCCATCATGTTACTTTATCCAGCTGCAGCACTCCCACTTCCCAGGCATGTAAAGCATCAATAAGAACACAGTTAAGGCAGGAACCAGATTTTACCTTATCATTGACACTAAGTTTGAGAGAGAGAGAGAAAGAGAGAGAATTTAAAATTTCAAATTGATTTTGAAAGTGTTATGCCAAGCAGTGCTGACAAAAGAGCCACAGTCGTGAAAATGCTAAGTTGCACCAAGAAGACGGTTTAGCAAAGAACTACCCCCACCCCAATTGTCAAAATGCTGACTTGAGAAAAGCAAACCTATAGCAGCTGCTAGCCCCTAAGTAGCTAGACAGCATTTCTTTCCATTGGGCCCTTTGGAAGGCATCATATTCAATTCAAAGAGCCTATTTCAACAAACACATCAGAGAAGCAACAGCAGTTTTTCTCATGATGTATGAACAGCGCCTTCAGCACCACACCACCAGCGGGGAGAGAAAAGGCAAGCAAAAACTTCTGGCAGGTCCATCCCTTCATCTATAAGCAAATCCCAGTTTCACCAGTAGTGAATGTGGGAAAATTAGCAGTGATAGCAGCTTTTCCAAGATCCTTTATCTGGCCAGGGAACGTGCCTTTACAGCCTCAGCTAGATGTGGTCTTCTTCCAAAAGGTGTTATCATGTCATCCCTCCAAATGCTGAAAAGTCACCCCTAGAAAATGCTCAGGTGACAGGCAGATCAGTATCCTCTGTTCCTGCCAGCAGTTTCCCTGAAGCCAGTCTCCTCCAGGGAAAAGAGAAGAGCTTGAAGAAGGTGTAACTTATACCCCTCCACCCCAAACAACTGGTAGAAGGTTCTATAACCACAGAGTCAATGAAGGGCAACTCTCAATTCCTCCTTCATATAGCACATTTTAATAGCTAACTCCTGTTTTCTCCCATCTTCACCTTCTCCTCATCTTCCCCCAATCTCCTGGGGCCAATGCTTCTTCACACAGACTGCTTCCTCAATGCCCCTTACCACAGCCCTGTCCTTTCTCCACTTTTCTTTACATGGTCGACTCTTGTATCTTTTGAGCCTTCCACAGCTAATTTTTCCCAGCCACAATCTCTCCTGTAACTCTTCACTTATCTTCAGTCTCTGAACCCATTCAGTTTGTGCCTGAATACCCACCACCCTGGAAGAAAACAAACAAACAAAAAACACAACAACTCCTATGCAAGTAAGCAGTGCACCCAACAATGCGGTTAAACAAGTCAGAGTGCTCATAAGCCTTCACACTGCACCTCATGCCTGACACGAGACTACAAGCCATCCAGAGTAAGGAATACTGCTGAGAGATGCTTTTTTATGGCATTCCAAATTCTTACTCAACTGTAAAAACACCATCCCTTCATTCTTTGGTAGCTTTATGCTTTGCACATTCCTGGGTGTCAAGACAACGGATACCACACCTCTCTCTGAACAAGCCTGACATCTTCAGCATATGGTTTCCCATTTTTCAAATTTTAAAAGCCTCTTCCTCCTTCAGGTGCCACATGTTTACACACACCAAAAACTGACTTACTGTACACAAGTTATAGCATGCATGACAATTACCTGAAAAGCAAGTAGTTTCTTTTGTCATTTCATGATTTTATTAATAAAAGTGGATTACACTTGCAGTCCAAGCAAAGGAGACCCCAGTACAGGTGCAGCATAAGAATAGACTGCAACATAAATGGTTAATAATGCACAATTTCTTGTTAGCTACCTTCTAAGTGAAAAGGGCAAAACATTAAAAGCAAATCATGACAACCTGAAAAGACCATAAAGCCACTAGAGTCAGCTGCACTTTTCTCTTGCACCCATTTGCACCTTTCCTTCACTTTATGTTACCAGTTATTTCATGTTTACTAATGCATTCATGCAGTAATATGTTTGCTTCAACATCCTGCCAGTTTAACATGCTCGCAGCCTTACAGTCTTGGGGCCCTCAAAATTTCAATACCTGCTATTAGCAAGTTATAGATTTTATAAGATGGAATGAATTTCTGTTGCTGACATCCAGTAGAAAGGCACCTCAAATATCCCTGCCAACTACCTTTTCATCAGTTCACACTCTCTAATGCAAAGTATACTAGGAAGGAGAAACAGAACATTAAAACAATTGTCTGGTACTCACTAAGTTTAACTGATCCATCCATTCCTAACAGCACATTGTCACTCTTAATGTCTCTGTGGATGACCTGGTTGGCATGTAGGAACTCAAGGGCTTGCAAGCACTGGATGGGAGAAAAAAAATATTTAGCATATGCAAACACAATTTGCACATGTGAACACAAATTCAAAGTGCTTACACCCTCAAGCAGTGTTGAATGTAACAATATAGCAGGTATTATTTAAAGTAACCAGTAGAGGAAGCTCTTGTGCTAAAAAAATATCCTCCAGAACTCACAGAGGTCAAAAATCACTTAACTATGAAGTTTCTCTCTCATCTTATAGAACTAATAAATTAAAATCCTCATCCCCCAGTCATCACCTAAGATGTTCCCAAAAATCACTCACAGGTGATATTTATTTTGGTACATGTGATTTCCAGTTTCATGCTATGGGGGAAACATACGGGATTAAGTGAGCGCCTTTTAGCCTGAAGTCTCACTAACAGGAATGCTTCATCCTCAACACACAGGCAACTTTACTACAGTGAAGGCTGTAAAACATCTGCATTATGAAAGTCACTAATACTGTTTTTGCATTCTTTTTAGATTAAAACCTTTCATACTAAGTTTCGGCCTAAAAACAGAATGAAACTTAGTTTTGCTATTTGAGAAAAAAGCAAAAACAACACTTATACATATTTTTTTAATATAAACAAAATATTTACTGTTTTAACATGGTGTGGATGTAATCCTCACCGAGTGTTTTTGCCTTCATTTACTTTAGCAAAGTGGCACTGATTTGCATAAGAAAGAGTATCTGACATTCTGGGCAGCAGCATTTTGATGAAGTACAATAGTTCAATATTAGACTTTTCCCTCAAAAAGGTTAACTACTGTTACTGTAAAAAGTTACTTTTAGTTCTCTGCTTCCAGCTCCAGTTTCTCAGGAAACCATTACCTGTTCATACACGTTAGTATATCATTTTGCTTTTCATCCCCTCCCTTTAGGTGAGTCATCAAAAGCAGATGTCATGTTGATGTAGCCAAATGGCTAAGCTTCTCCTGCACACTAGGTAATACAATTTCTTCTCCCGTTGCCATAATAAATTGAGTCTGAGGTAGATGCTGGCCCTCTGACTCAGGGCAGAAACAATTGATAAGCTGCGACATAAGTTATTTTTAACTTCTACTTGAAGGACACATACTGAAATCTTAAAATTATTCCAGCTACAATCTTCTGGAGAATTATTTTTCTGAAAATTCCATAAAGATTAACCTTCATAGAACTATAAGTTTCACATACTATGAATCATGAAAACAGCTGCTAAAACAAGAAAGTGACAGTCTGTATCAAGCTCATCCCTACGTTAGTACATGTTTCTTAAAGCATTCCTGTCTCATCAGATCTTCTTTTACATTTTCTAAGCAAACACTCTACTTCTTCAAACATTCTACTTCTTCTATTTAGAAAGCATTCTGAAGCTTAACATATTTCAGGCTCGCTCTCTTTTTTCTAGTATGTTCACTTCTCGTTATTTTGCTACATCAACTATATATGAATATTTAGATTTCTTTTTTGTACCTTTGAATAGTCTTCATTAGTCATAAACATAAAAAAGGCATTCTCTCCAGTAGCTAAACTTCTTTATTGCTCTTCCCTGAACTTCAGCCCAGTTTATTAATCTCTCTCTGTTAATATGGTCACCAAGACTGAATAATCCAGGTGCCAAAAAAAAAGAAATCTTTATTTGCTCCATCATTTAATATTCTCAAATATCCAGCTCCAACTGTCATAGTTCTTTTGTGTTACACATCGCAAATCCACGTCTAATATGCAATGACCTTTCATATGTAGCTTACTTCTTATCACTGCATTTTCTGTCATTGAATTATCCATTTCCTATTCTCTCCTCCGAGTCCGAGTGTCTGATAGGAGGTGGGGAAAGGTAGTTTGGGTTTGTTTGAGGGTGGGAGGGGTGCACACAGTTTTTTGAGTTATACACAGAAAATAACAAAATGAGTTTATCCCTGATTTTATTGATTTCTGCTCTCAGTATCATTAATTCTTCCCAACTGAATGTCCTCAATGGCAGTTGTTGCGATTAGTCATAACATAAATGTACCATAAAACCCAGAGGAATAGAGTGTCTTCATTTCTCTGCACACCAAATACAGTACTGACCTCTCTGCAAACAGCAGCAATTTGTGCTTCATCCATACATGTTTCTGTGACAACATCTGTTAGTGAGCCTCCAGCTAGATATTCCATCACCACAAACAATTCATCTCCTACAAGGTAACTACAAACAAAAAATGAAAARCATGCCCATTTGCCATCAAGAGAGACCGAGAACTGAAAAATGACAGATAAGAGCACTGTGACAACTGTTCGAGAAAATGATTCACAAACACTTCACGACAAACAGTAAAGAAAGTACGTAGGTAGGTAAGTAGGTAGATAGCTTAAAATGTAAATGCTGACAATAAAAGCCCTACGCTTCTTGACCTAAACGGTCTCACGGAGAACATAGCGTTTCCAGCTGTGCTCTTTTCCACCACTGCTCCTTGACCACATGCAGCACTGTACTGATGACAGAAGGCGGCCTCTTACCAAATCAACATGACCATTCCCTATAACAGACTTCACTTTTTCTTCTTCTTTTTTTTTTTAATTATATACTCTTCTCAACCTAAATACAGTCTCATTTGCTTATAAGACCCTGAGGTATAGAAACTCTGGGTCTATAGAGGAATATCAAGTTTAAAACTCTTGAAACCCCTGGGGATGAAGGGATCAGCCAGCTCTCTGCATTTACCTGTCCAGGAAGTTGACTATGTTGGGGTTCTTTAGCTCCTTCATTACCAAGATTTCATTAATAATCAACTCCTTCTTGGGCTGTTTCTGCAGGTTTATCTGTTTGATAGCAACCTGAGGAGGGCCAAATGAAACATTAATAATTCAAACTTCAGTATCAAAAACTTTCAATCATTCTTCATACAGTAAAAGGTTAGAAGAGGTAAGAGATTCTGTAAGAGCTTTAAGGCAGCTTGGCACAGAAACAACTTGCAGCTGGTAGGGTATTTACTCATTAGCATGTAACTTTATTAGCATACAACTCACATCCACAGCCCACATTCTCCTCTTGCATCTGAGAAGATTGACAACCAAGAGCAAAGGCCAGAACAGACAGCAAAGGAAATATTTAGAAGATAAACAGATACTCGCCCAATTGATTTCATATCAGCCAGCCTAAAGCAGAGCAGCATCTTGTAGCAACAAAGAATGATGGTATAAGCCTTCCTAGGCAAGGCGAGGAAATTTGTTTCTGTATATCATCTTCTGACAAGATTAGTGTTCAGGTATGAGGAATGCAGGAAGGCAGAAGCAGTTGCAAAAATCAGCATGAACAGAAAAGATTAAAAGAGCAATTCAACAGAGGAAGTTTTGAAGAATAAGAAACAGCAAACTATTAAACAGGCAAGTGGGAATGCTCAAAACAACAGCAAGATAAGGAATAAAATGTTTGTCATGGTGCGAGTGACAAAATTAGCCCAAGTCTGAGAGAGAACTCAAGATGAGAGACAGAACTGAATCAATAGCTAGATCAACAGTAATAGCAGTCTTCACAGCCTTATTGCTGTCAACAAGTTGTAAGCAGGTACTGGTGTGGTTAAGGTAAGTAAAGAAGAAATGTCAGTTGTCTGGAGTGACAGTCATAGGAAAAATGCTGTCATGAGATAATGTTTTGAGGGGAAACAGAAACCAGGAGATAACTCTCTCAGAGCAATTAAAAGCCAATGAACTATCCCAGAGGGAGAAGGGGAAAACAAAGAACCATCTAGTCCAAGAAATAAGTTAACCGGGATAAGTTTTCCAGACTTTAAAATGAAAAATTGTCCCAAGTCAGTTCTGTTAGTAGTAACGTTTTCAGGAGGCGTTTAGGCTTTTTACTGGATAACCCACTCACGAGTCCAAAACCAAAGTGTTACCACAAGAACTGAAATAATCTTGTAGAAATATTCACTATCATATTGCCATGGGCATTGAAAGAACAGAACTTGTGACACAGAATCACAAAACAGCTAAGATCAAAAGGGACCTCTGGAGGTCATCTGGTCCAAAGCCCTTGTTCAAAGTAGGGCCAACTTAGAGCAGGTTGCTGAGGGCCTTGTCCAGGTGAGTTTTGAACAGAGATCTTAATGGGTGGATACTCCACAACCTCTCTGGGCCCCTGTTCTACGACCACTCTCACTATGCGGGGGGGAGGAACTAGTATCTAAACAGAATCTCCTTTACTGCAATTTGTCTCTGTTGCCTGCAGCGCTCCAAGAAGAGTCAGGCTGCATCTTCTCTATACCATCCCATTAGAGTTGAAGACAGCAATAAAATCCTACTTTAGCCTTCTCTTCGTACCACTGAACAAACCCAATCCTGTCATCAGAACTTCCTCCTCAGACATTAAGCAGCGAGGAGGACAGAGTACTGCATCGGTTTAATGTATGAAGGCAGAGACTGCAAGAAATCAACTGTTAGATCACCTGCCTAACAAGAAGCAAAGAAGGTCTAAGGAAGTAATCAAACCGCAAGATTTATTCTGTGGTCAGTAAGAGGACAAGTAGTACTGCAGTGTGTAGAAAGTACTGTAGTACTACAGTACTGGGAGATGTAGTTACTGATGAAAAGGTAGTTACTTATCATTGACCTAAAGAATGGCTAACTTTGGACTTTTAAAGGAAAAATAAGGAAATCTGAATTTAAAAAGAAGTAACTGCTAAAATTTTAACCTTGGGGAATCAGAGATGACCACTGCATGACAAGGATGCAGCATTTTACTGGTGTCATCATCTCTACCAGATGGTTTGGATGAACCAAGTAGCAAAAACAAGAAACAAGATGTGCAGAAGGCATTCTAATTAAAGCAAAGAATCATATGGGGACAAGCTATTTCCATACAGATAGGCATCTCAATCTCCACTACTGAACTGGCCCTAGAAACTACCTGTGTTAAGACTAAATGAAGATATACTGCCAAAAATCCAGGACACCATTGCTTACAATACTTGAAGGATAAACTGTTTTCAAAACCTGTATCTGGAACATCTCACTCCCTCTGCTTCTCACTGGAAAGACAAAACCCTATTTTTAGCTTTCATCATCTGATTACTACAAAACAAGGCACACACTGTTACAAATGACCAGGACAAACATTAGTCTGCAAGGTGATAGCAGAGATGGAAGCCACAAAACGAAAACTTAGTCAGATCGCTCTGACCACCTACAGAGGAACATTTATACAGAAAAGGCATTTTCATTTTGATGAGCACAGAGATCTTACCTCCTGCCCTGTTGCCACATCAATAGCTGTGAAAACTGTACCTGAAGCCCTGTGAAGAAAAAGAAAAATCTTGCAGCCAGTTATATCTCTCCCTGTCACACACATGCACATGAATAGACAGATCACAAACGCAAAATTGCTTCAGCTTTGGATGTTGCAAGAGCTCTATCAAAAAGAAGGCTGTTAAAATTAAGCGGTAGCAAAGAAATGCCTGTCAGTTTACACAAAGCAAACTAATCACAAGTTCACTCTGTTCTAAGACAAACCATGCCTCCTGCAGGCCAAGACCCTAAAATGTGTGCTGTTGCCTAAGATCAGGTAAGTTGGACAGGCTCTTCTGTAGTAGGTATTACTTTTCATTTCTGTCCAGCGGAAGCCCTCCCACAAATGCATATGGAAATATTTGGAAAGGGACAGACAGTAGGAGTTATGCTGAGATAATAATAAGCTAATAATAAGCTACCCTTAAATATACTTTTCAAGTCAACTTTTTTCCAAAAGAATTCATAGAAACATTAGAACAGTAACGTAGTTAGAAGTATTGTTAGTCCATCGCACAGAAAGCCTTCTGAGGTACCCGCAGGCTCTTCAGTAGTCAGATTGCAGAAAAGATGAATGTATCTTACTAAAAGAGGACTAGAGAAGAGTCACAGACATGACAGAGAGAAGTCATAGGGCTATGCTTTTGTATTAAAAGACCCAATTCAAAAATTTCCACCACTGCATGAAGTCTTCAACATCTGTTTACCATTGTCTAATACTGCAAACCTTTCTGCCTGCTTCAGTAAGTAGTGGCTACACGGTAATATCAGAGAGGAACAGTACACCACCTTTAACACTGATTCGCTGTAAATAACAGTTGGGATGAACACTTACCCCTGCCCAATTTTTTCATATCTGGTGTATTTTTTCTTGGGATCACCTATGCTCACAATAGTACCTAAAAAAAAGAAAAACATTTCCAAAACACTTCCATAGAAATTCTTAGAAGAGTCATTGCTTTAGGAACTGTTCTTTGCTATCACAACACAGCATACGGTTTCTGTCAACTCATGTTAAAAATACATGCCGTTCCCACTGTTCCCCTTTAGCAGGACCAGCCTCAGCCAGGATAGCTCAGAGTGTGAGTCAGCTCAGGCAGTAAAAAGGTTGACGCATTAAGAGCCAAAGCTTCTTGATTTCATTCCAGTTGCAAATGGTCCAATCTCAGACAACTGTTATGCCAGGTCTTACTCTTAATGAAACAGCTCATGCTATTTCCCACTAACACCTCAATTTAATGAGCCTTCTGGATAACCCAGTATTAGATTATAACAAATCCATTAGGTTAGCCTGTTCCAGAAATCAGTCAGATCCTGACTTACTAAGCACAAGAACATTAATGTGGTGAAAGTTTATCCCCAAGAACATTATGGAACAAGCAGCAGCAGAAACCAGGATATTTTGTGTTATTATGAACGTTATATACGCAGATCACATTACCATAACAGAATTTCAATCCAAAAAACTGTTCTACAATATTCTTTACCCAATAGGGTTATGCAGCATACAAATTAACAAAATATGCAGTTCCTCTCAGCTACTGTCTGACACAAAACCAATCAGGCACAGTAGTCACACAATCCTTACACAAAAATCAGGATGGSTAACAACTTAATATCCTCCCCATCTGCTGGCTAAATAAACTATAAGAAGCGTCAATACAGATGCACAAGACATTTTGTGAGTACATTTTGGTCAATCATGATCACCTGACAGCTGTCTCATAGGTACTATCACTCAAAACGAAGGGTTGATCATAATTGCACAAAACCTCTCAAGTCAAAAAGCAAATGAAACTGAACTCAGTTCTAAAGCCTTTGTTTAAATGAAATAAAGAACACCTACGTAGTTTTTCCATGATCTCTTCATCTGACATTTTGGTCTTCTTTTTCTGTTTATCACCTGATTTGGTCGCACTGTCAACAGAAGAGTCACCAACTGGTGCAGGGATGGGGTCGATTACAGACCGCGTATAAATCTGTTGTTAAGAGAGACCATTTATTTGAGCATCTCTTCGCAGTCACTGACTTTCAGTTCAAAACAGTCACAGTTCTTAAAAGACCACTAAGCACTATTTTACGTAACACCTTGGAGCCAGAAATTAGACCTGAGAAGCATTAAATTCCAGTAAGTCAAGATGCTGACAACCTTACTGACCTCAAAGAAAAACCTTCCTGTACAGAGCGGATGCTAGCAGTGCATTTAATCAAGCTCTCTATCTTCCCCAGACAGACTTTTTGTGCATTTTCTTCCTTCTTATTCCCTACAACACATCAGTCGACTTGAGGGGCTTACATACGCTTTCATCTGTGTATTTACTTCAGTTCTACAAGCTCAGAGTTTCGCAGAACAGAAATCATTGTTTAACGGCAAGACAAACTACTCCTAAGATTTAAAGGAAAAAAGATCCATGTTTCATCATGAAAAGAAGCATGAATCTGGAGATTTCTCAATTCCCCCAATTCTGGGAATTTCTTTATTTCATTTCCCACTAAGCTGTTCACTCTCCCCACATTTGAAGAAACTAAGTTTTACAGCCATACACAGCTATCCTGGTAAAACCAAACTGCAGACCCATCACACTGTATATGTTTATATACCCAGAGTAGGCAATGCTAAAAGCAGTATCACTTGAAAAGCATACACAATTCATATCTACACCCCAGAACAAAAATAAGGCCACAGTGGGCAGCAGAGCAGCAATATGTACATCTACTGGGGTCAAAGAATGAGCTGCAGTAGGTAGGATCCCTGGGACTCTGTGAGCAGTGTGCACAGGACAAGAAGCTGACACTAAAAGTTAGGTAACAACTTCATAAGCATTTAACTTTTCAACATAACATTGATGACTGAGTGAAATAAATTTTCAAATCTGAAAACTGAATTTGGGTTTGGGTAGTATATTTGATGAAGCTATCTCATTGCAATCAAAAAAAAAAAATCAAATGCTCAGATGCACTGTCCTACACTTATGCCAGTATAATATCTAAAGACACAGAAATTAGCCATAATTTTTAGCACCTAAAGACCTCCTCCTCACATCTTGGGTCAGAGGATAAACATATCTGGATATCTAGCATGAGCCAACAAATTATAACAGCATTAACTTCAGGATTTCCAATCCAACTAAAATCCTGAAATCAGGTATTTTCTTAGCAAGCAAACTTAATTAAAAACAGAACTTTTTCCTAAAAACATGTAAGAGCTCATTTCACAAATAAAACACTTTACTGGAAAAAAGGAGTAGAAAAAGATCTACAGCACTGTGAAAAACAGCTGCTCACCGATTTTGTGTGATCTGGCCGTGGAGCAATAACTGGAGGAGGAGCTTCTTCATCATCATCATCATCATCATCATCATCATCAGCTACAGCCGTTGATGGCTCTGAACCTTTGGCATTCATCTACATTTTACCAAAGTTAAAAACAGTAAAAACAAAACTGTATCCCCCACAAAGCATTAAAGAATTGCTTTTTTTTTTTTTTAACATGAAGATACAAGAATTCTTACTGATGTCAAAAGAAAAGGATAGTTTGAGTGGTTTAAGTGCCCTACCACATTTTATTACGATACTCAAATACTATTGCTCTAGTAAAATATGCTGTGTTCCACCCTCCTTTTAATATAACAAATACAGATGATCTGAAATTTTGTTCTCCTAAGTTACAAAGAAGAGTAAACACTCACCATTGGTGTTCCTGAAGGGAAACCATCTTTTTCTAAATAGAACAAACAACAGAATTCATAAAATCAGCAGAATAAACAATAAAAAATGAACTTTACAGAGTAGCTGAGGAACATTTAAAGACCACGGATCATTCTGGGGATTTCTTTCTCTCAGACAGCAAAATTTCACAGTAACAGATGAGATAAACCAGTAGCACTGTAAGTCCACAGAGAAAGAAGGAATGAATTACTAAAATCATCTCCTAAGGGTTGGTTAAAACCACCCATTTCCCAACTTGTTCTACTGCTTCACCTCACGTTAGTACCCACACACTATTTTTCAAACTGAATATTGTCTGCCATGCCTGTGTGTCCTATTGTATTGAGATGGGAGATCAAGATCAAACTGGTATTTCTGTTCCCTTAATTGTGTCTTGAATCAAAGATGAAGATATTACAAAGCCTTGTTACTAAGCTATTTTCAGAATGGAAATAATTTGGAAGAGAACTAGATAAAAGGAACCATGTATGTTTGTAGGACAGTCATTCCCTCTGCTTCCCCACGTAGTTCCTGACCTAGGTGCAACAAGTTATTTGGCATCTTTGATGTCATCACTTCGGAAAGATAAAAACGCAAATTCACAGACAGCAACCATCTAGAAACATGTTTCAACCACAGACAGCAAAAGCAAGGTCTCCAGTATGAAACCAATTAATCATAGTCTCAGAGCCCAGCTTCATAAACACAGCTCATTAAAGTTAATTTTAGCTGCTATTTTGAATTATCCAGTTCCATTTCTTCCCTTCTCCATTTAAAACAGGAAATTAACTGGACAAAGCCAGTTTCCAGTAAGCTTTAAATCCATCTATAAATGTTCCTTCCTCATTGAGAAGTAGCTTGCTTTTCCAGCATTTGAATCCATTTTATTAATCCAAAAGAGATGAAGATCGAGTTCCAAATACCCAATTCCTCCTCCCTGCCTTCACTACGCCTTGCATACTTGTGCATCTCACCTGGAGCAGAGAAACTCAGATACTTCTGTTTTGCTGTGTCTTTGGAGTCATAGAACTTCAGCACATCTAGTACCGCCTGAGGATTTTTCTTCTGTTCTAACTTGGTGATATTTGAGGTCTGTAGCAACCGAGCCCATTGCTCTGGCATTCCCTGAAATAACAGGCTATTTAAGCATCCTTCCAGTATTTTAAAGAGTTATTAAAAAAAAGCAGAACAAATTTCCTTCCTCCATACAAAGCATTACACATACAGCCCTAAACACATGAACAGGAAGGAGGGTGTTTCAATGTTCCCTCTTGATGCTGGGGAGCCACACGTCCATAGGTGATGCAACACAAACCAAGACGCAAGTGAAATACCTCCCGACTGCTCAACATCTTGAGCCTTCTCAAATCCACCAGGGCCTCCAACCTACTGAGTCAACACGACACCACCCCTTTCAGGTATATTAAGTCAGATAAGTGAGGAATGGGAATACTAAAGCACTCAACAGAACCAGTAATGAACTACTGAAAGTGAACTAAAAAGGGTACTCCTCCTCCTCACAGCAGTTCTCAAGGAAGACTCTCCCAGATGAAACAAAGCATTAGATCTGACATTCACATTGCAGAAGCACTGAGAGGTCACAGTGTCTTTGCTCTGCACATTGTACAAACACACAGTAAAATTATTTCTTGGACAAAAGAAGAATAGACTAACTCACACTTCATTCTAAAACACCTCAACAGCTTCTCTACAGTGCAGACCCACAGATGTTTTTTCAGTGACTCAGGTCAGGTATACTTACAGTAAATTCTCCAGTAACCGCATCGAAGCCAACATGGATGGTATGCTCAAAATCTGATGGAGGGGAGATTTCTGGCCTTTCCTTTTCCTTTTTCTTGCTTCCTGAAAAAGGCATTGAAAGATCTACTGAGTAGAGATTTAAAGTTCTATTTTCCCCATATAATACAACAAACCCAAACATTAAAACATTTCAGATGAATATAACTATTATTCTGTTTAATGGACACATGTATTTATATATGCAAAATAGTAATTTGATATTTTCAATTTGGCATAAACTTCACTTAAGAATCAAAAATTCCTTTTATTAAAATCATTTATAGTATGGCAGAAATCAAATAAGAGAATAAGAAACCCACAATGCAATGAGCTCTACAACACATACAAAGTGCTTACAATGCAAAAAATAATAATAATAAAAAAAATTTCAATATAGATTAAAAACAACATTAAAGATAACTTTAGTTTCAACTTCAAGTTCACTCTAAAGACAGTTAAAATTCGGTTGCCTAACTGCTTCAATTCAAGTTAGTTAATGCAAACTAGGGCTTCCTGCAATGAAGATAAGAGTTTATAGCCACAGACTTAATTACCTAATTTAAATTAAAAGAAAAAAGCAACCATAAGTACTAGAAGTGTGGACAGATAATGAGAAGGACCACATGCTTGGGGCCTCTACRGGAGGCCAGAGCTGACAGTCAGCTCTCCTGCAGAAGGTGTGCTGTTGTTGACGAGTTGTGTTGTCAGATAAAGGAGTTATGGGAGGAAGTCAGTAGGCTGTGTAGCATCTGAGAAGATGAGCAAGAGACAGACAGGGTATTCTTGGAGACCATACAGCTCCAGGAGTCCCAACCCCCCACAGCAGTGGAGTTGCTGGAGGGCTCTGTGCCGTGTGAAACGGTACATCTCAACACCGTAGAAGGCAGGAAACTGGTCATTTCTTGTAGAAGTAGAAAGGCTCTTACTCCTCCTGAAGACTCGCAAATGAGGAACAGGTTTAGTGCCCTCCAGGCTGAAGAGGAGCTGGGCATGGCTTCAAGGGAATCAACTGGGCTGACAGACCCTGTGCCTTGCGGGAACACCTGGAAGAAGCAGCGAATGATTGTTGTAGGTGACTCCCTGCTGCAGGGGACAGAGGCACCTATCTGCAAACCTGACCTCTTATCTAGAGAGGTTTGTTGCCTGCCAGGGACTCGAATACGAGATGTCATGGAAAGACTGCTAAGACTTGTCCATGCTTCAGACTATTACCCTCTGCTGCTCTTCCATGTGGGTACTAATGATACCAAGGGCAAATTGGAAACCATCAAACAGGATTTCAGAGCTCTGGGGATCGTGGTCAAGGGTCTGGGAGCCCAGGTCATCATCTCCTCAATCCTGCCAGTGAGGGGGATGGATGAGAGGAGGAGGAGGAGGAGACAGATTTTCCAAGTTAACAACCGGCTGCCCCACTGGTGTTGGCAACAGGGTTTTGGTTTCTACAACCATGGGACCCTGTTAGAAGATCGACAACAGCTTGAGATGGGATCCACCTCATTAAGGGGGGCACACGTGTCTGCCTACAGGTTGGCCAACCTGGTAAGGAGGACTTTAAACTAGGAAGGATGGGGGAAGGGGAGAGTTATAGAGACAGGATAGTTGGCAAAACATGGCTCAAGTTGGGATGCCTCCAGCGGGTGCATGCAGCCAGGGAAGTGCGCATGGGGCATGGCTATGGAGGATCCTCTTGTATCCCTCCTGGGAAACCTGCATGCTCGATCACCTCTCTGAAATGCCTGTACACCAATGCATGCAGCATGGGGAACAAACAGGAAGAATTAGAGATCTGTGTGCAGTCACAGGGCCATGATCTCATTGCAGTTACAGAGACACGGTGGGATAGCTCGCATGACTGGAATGCTGTCATGGATGGCTACAGGCACTTTAGGAAAGACAGGCCAGGAAAGCGAGGTGGTGGAGACACCCTTTATGTGAGAGAGCAACTGGAATGTATCAAGCTCTGCCTAGGGGTGGATGAAGAGCGAGTCGAGAGCTTATGGGTAAGGATTAAAGGGCAGGCTAACATGGGTGACACTGTTCTGGGTGTTTACTACAGGCCACCTGGTCAGGAAGAGGAAGCAGATGAGGCCTTTAAGACAGCTGGAAGTAGCCTCGCGATCACAGGCCCTGGTTCTCATGGGGGACTTCAACCAGCCTGATATCTGCTGGAAAGACAACACAGCTAGGCACAAGCAATCCAGGAGGTTCCTGGAGAGCACCGATAATAACTTTTTGACACAGGTGATGGGTGAGCCAACAAGGAGAGGTGTGCTGCTGGACCTCGTTCTAACAAACAAAGAAGGACTGGTGGAAGATGTGAAGGTCGGGAGCAGCCTTGGCTGCAGTGACCATGAGATGGAGTTCAGGATCCTGAGAGGAGGAAGCAGGGCAATAAGTAGGATCGCAACCCTGGACTTCAGGAGAGCAAACTTTAGCCTCTTCAGGGACCTTCTTGGAAGAATCCCATGGGATAGGGCCCTAGAAGAGAGAGAGCTGGTTAATATTCAAACATCACCTCATCCAGGCTCACGAGCAGTGCATCCCTATGAGTAAGAAGTCAAGCAAAGGGGGCAGGAGACCTGCATGGATGAGCAAGGAGCTCCTGCCAAAACTCAAACAGAAGAAGAAAGTATACAGAATGTGGAAAGGGGGACAGGCCACTTGGGAGGAATATAGGAATGTTGTCACAGGATGCAGGGATGCGACGAGGAAGGCTAAGGCCCGTTTGGAATTAAATCTGGCTAGAGATGTCAAGAAAAACAAGAAGGGCTTCTTCAAATACATCAGTAGCAAGAGGAAGACTAGGGAAAATGTGGGCCCTTTGCTGAATGGGGTGGGTACCCTGGTGACGAAGGGTGCAGAGAAGGCAGAGTTACTGAATGCCTTCTTTGCTTCAGTCTTTACTGCTCAGGCCAGCCCTCAGGAACCCCAGAGCCTGGAGGCAAGAGAGAGAGTCTGGAGAAAGGAAGACTTTCCCTTGGTGGAGGAGGATCGGGTTAGAGATCATTTAGGCAAACTTGACACCCACAAATCCATGGGCCCCGATGGGATGCACCCACGAGTGCTGAGGGAGCTGGCGGACGTTATTGCTAAGCCACTCTCCATCATCTTTGAAAGGTCATGGAGAACAGGAGAGGTGCCTGAGGACTGGAAGAAAGCCAATGTCACCCAGTCTTCAAAAAGGGCAAGAAGGAGGAGCCAGGGAACTACAGGCCAGTCAGCCTCACCTGCATCCCTGGAAAGGTGATGGAGCAGCTCATCCTGGAGGCCATCTCCAAGCACGTGGAGGACGAGAAGGTGATCAGTAGTCATCAGCATGGCTTCACCAAGGGGAAATCATGCTGAACCAATCTGATAGCCTTCTATGATGGAATGACTGGCTGGGTAGATGAGGGGAGAGCAGTGGATGTTGTCTCCCTTGACTTCAGCAAGGCTTTTGACACTGTCTCCCATAACATCCTCATAGGCAAGCTCAGGAAGTGTGGGTTACATGAGTGGACAGTGAGGTGGATTGAGAACTGGCTGAATGGCAGAGCTCAGAGGGTTGTGATCAGTGGCCCAAAGTCTAGTTGGAGGCCTGTAGCTAGCGGTGTCCCGCAGGGGTCAGTACTGGGTCCAGTCTTGTTCAGCTTCTTCATCAATGACCTGGATGAAGGGACAGAGCGCACCCTCAGCAAGTTTGCTGATGATACAAAACTGGGAGGAGTGGCTGATACACCAGAGGGCTGTGCTGCCATTCAGAGAGACCTGGACAGGCTGGAGAGGTGGGCGGAGAGGAACCTCATGAAGTTCAACAAAGGTAAGTGCAGGGTCCTGCACCTAGAGAGGAATAACCCCATGCACCAGAACAGGTTGGGGGTTGACCTGCTGGAAAGCAGCTCTGCCGAGAAGGACCTGGGAGTGCTGGTGGACACCAAGTTAAGCATGAGGCAGCAATGTGCCCTTGTGGCCAAGAAGGCCAATGGTATCCTGGGCTGCATCAGGAAGAGTGTTGCCAGCAGGTCGAGGGAGGTGATTCTCCCCCTCTMCTCAGCCCTRGGGAGGYCACATCTGGAGTACTGTGTCCAGTTCTGGGCTCCCCAGTACAAGAGGGATGTGGCACTACTGGAGCAAGTCCAGCGAAGGGCTACAAAGATGATTAGGGGACTGGAGCATCTCTCTTATGAGGAAAGGCTGAGAGAGCTGGGCCTGTTCAGCCTGGAGAAGAGAAGGCTGAGAGGAGATCTTATTAACGTGTACAAGTATCTGAAGGGAGGGTGTCAAGAGGATGGAGCCAGACTCTTTTCAGTGGTGCCCAGCAACAGGACACGAGGCAATGGGCACAAACTGAAACACAGACAGTTCCATCTGAACATGAGGAAAAACTTCTTCACTGTGAGGGTGACAGAGCACTGGAACAGGTTGCCCAGAGAGGTTGTGGAATCTCCTTCTCTGGAGATATTCAAAACCCACCTGGACGCGATCCTGTGCAACGTGCTCTAGGTGATCCTGCTTGAGCAGGGTAGTTGGACTGCATGGTCTCCTGAGGTCCCTTCCAACCTCAACCATTCTGTGATTCTGTGAACAATCCTATCTAGATTCAACTAAATTTATAAAATGTTTTATAATGCATGGGGTTGGGGTCTTTTTTTCCATTTTTCTGAGAAAGAGAATATAATCGCAAAGTTATATAAAATGCATTTTCATTTATTTGAACTCAAAATATGAAATAAAGTTATCATTAATTATTAACCATTACAGTCCCTTCAACTCTGAACCTTTTCTTCTGAGTAAAACAGGTCTCAGGAACCTGTCCTTCTGCTCTTGCAAAAAAGGCCAAGCCCTGCTTTCTTTCCCTGCTCTCCAGGTAGAAAGCTGATGCTCAAGGCCCCATCTCACAGCCTTCTGTTGGAAGGAAGAGACCTGGCAGTGAGCTGTGGCATACCTAACCTGAGATCAAGAAACTAAAGGCATTCCTAGGATTATGCATATGGGCTTAGAGAGGACATATAGTTACTACAGGACGCATGAAGTCAGCAAGAACAGCAGAGAGCTTGTAAGAACAAATTAAAGCAGCACACCATTTTAGAATCCTTCTAACTTGATTACTACTTTATTTTCTTTATTTTGTAAGTCACCTTCGCTAAGGAAAGCTTATTTTGGAAATGTTTCAAAACACTACAAAAAGACACCCATTTTCTATTTGTTTTAAAAAACATCACCTTGACAACAAAAGCCACAAAGTTTCAGCACAGGGAAAGATCCGCTAAAAAAGCGGCCTCATAGCTATAACATGGTAAAAAGGTACAGACTATGGGGGAAGCACACCTCACACTCCTCAAGCAGAGCCGGAGGATCTTTTCAAAATACCTTCCTATGGGCGGGAAAGGAAGATGGGGGAGCTGGAGACAATACTTAGAAATGGAAAGCCATGCGGGCCGCCTCAAGCCAAACAATGCAATGGAAAGACATTGCTATTATAAACAGGATATTTTGAACATGGCTGCACCGGTCAGAGCCAACAAGCAAGCGGACTGTCAAACAGCCTTACTAACATATTTCCGTCGCAGGACTGGAGAAACTTGCTTACATGAAAACGTTTAAGCAAAGTGCTGTTTCTTTCCGACCTCTTGCAGTTGTTTATGTGAAAGCAGGAAAAAAAAAAAGTTATATTGCTCGGGAAGATTCATGTTCTGAAGGACTTGGCTTCTAGGGAACAGGAGCTGGTGCTCAAATCCTCAGGCATGTGCTGCACAAATAAACCCTCACCTTTCAAAAACACACATCATCTTAGTACAGTAGGCAGAGAGTCTAAAAAACACTTCTGGGCCRACAGGAATATCAGATCACAGAGGCACTTAAAACAAATGCAAGCAGCAAACTTCAGTTGAGAGGCAGGTTAAGTGAGTCATGTTTTGGCAGCATGCACTTGTTAACAAGGCCACTGGGAGGCCACGCTATTTTTGAACCTCTGATTATGTTTGTATCACAGCTCCGTATTTAAATGGGAATCCCTTTAATAAAGGGCAACACTTGTGTCAAGCCACAAATGAATCTAAGATATGGTCCCTTGCCCCTATAGTTAGGGCAGGCTCTTGCGCCCTGCAAAGAGAGCAGCAAACAGCCCTGTTTCAAACAGGGTGAGGGAAAATGCAGGCTCCTTCAACGGGACTCAAAAATAGGAGAATTGCTCTCTCTGATTAAGAAAATGCCTCAAATACAGTAAGGCTCTACTCTGCCCCAAATGAAACCACAGCAATTCAGAAATGTATTAGCCAAGGCGCTTCACATACCTTCCTGCATCACAACCCAACCTCAATGTACCACCCAATCTATTACTCCCTATCAACATGCAAAGTTACTTAGCTAAAGCATGCTCAGGCCAACCTCCACATACAAATCAAGAAACAGGGAGGTTTCTCAACAGCCTGGGCATAGTAGGTAGATGGCTGAAGATGGTACGCTTTGAGTTACCGAACCCCAGCTGAAACCACGCTGAAATCTGCTCTGAGCCAGAGATCTTGAGCCTGTCACACACGTGTCCCCCTGGTCTTGGGCTAGGCCCCACAGAATCTCCTTTAATAAGTTCTGCTCCAAGACAAACATCTCTAGTTTTGGAGCACTTTTTTAGAGCTTTCCAAAAACACACGCACGTTCATTCGACTTCAGAAGTCTAGCCAAGGAAATTCATGGCAATTAAGTACCGTAGCAAAAAGATGACTATCTCATCATTTATTCTGAACAATGGAACAAGAGAAAAAAGCCTCCATCCCTAGGTCATTAAATAATATCTTCAAGCGCTTATGATTAATTCATTGCAGAACTAGCTCTGCCTTGGAGCAGAAACTCTGCATTTGAAATATCTTAAACCTCACTGTCTGCAGTTAGTCCCCCAAATCTCACCATCTCCCCAACTCTACCTCCTAGAGGTAGAGAAACCCCCTAAGGGAGTACTAGCTGGGAGGGGGGAGAGGCAGAGCTGTAGCAATAGATAGGATGATATTATCAGCGCATCTAGCAGCTGGAAGGGGAGGCATCTAAACAGCATAGGAAACTGTGGGATGAAAAGGCAAAAACCACCACAGCAGGCTTCAGCACAGAACCCGCTATGTGCATTAGTGCAGCCACCTATTAGGAACTGGCAGAGATGCAAGAGATTGCTAATGCAAAGCTGTGGCGTTTCCTGAGCAATTTAACGACATCTGAAACCCAGAAAAAGTAAGGCCTAAATACACGGTGCCCTGAAACACAGTCCTAACCGCTGCCTTGGTGCGAACACAACTACACAGACCTACAATGACACATCCTCAGGCTCCTCTAGAAGTACCACCGAAAATCCAAGTTGTGCATACCCAATTCCTTCCCGCTGAGAGCTCCGACGTTCCATACTGCAACATCTGACTATCAAAGATGGAACTCATTCAGATACACGCAAGAAATTAAATTGTGAAAGACAATAAAAAGCAATGGCATATCTTAGTTCTAACTAGCCTATCTGGTTATTCATGGATGCTAAATCCAGAAGGGATCTTCCAAAGTCATACAGACAGAAACCTGCAGAGCAAAGACAAACCATTTTAGCAGCTATTCCTGTTTCAAATCTAATCACCTGCAGTAGCCTTGTACGTCTCCTAGTAAGACATGCCTTCATTTTTTGAAAAGGAGAATTTACTGTTTCTGTTGGAACTTGTCAACCTCTGTACTGGAGTCAGAAGAAATGCTTCCCTCGAAAAAAAAAAACCCTACTTTAAATACAAAGTCAGGTTAACAATCCAATTGGCATATAATCCAATTGGTATACAATCCAAATTAAAAAAAAGAAAAAAAAATCAAGCAGGAATCTAATATTTCTGAAAAGCTTACCAGTAGCAGAATCAAAAAAGATATTTGAATGGGCATTTCTGGTGAGGGTGCATCTCAGCCATGCTAATGAACAAAACAACTAACATCGGACTATTGTTTCAGTGCCAGAAAGTCATCGTGTCCATTTATACTCTGCTTATGTTTGACAGCCAATTTTGCAACCATGAGGGCTGAAAGCATTTCTTCGGATGTTTACGTTATCTTCATTGTGCATCAGCCAATTGACAAGTTTTCCCCAAATTAAAAAAGATGTCTTTCAGATAGTTTCTTTCATCTGGATAATTCAATTACCATTTTTCTATTATCTTGCCATGTCATAAAACCTTCAATTTTTTTCAGAATAGGACATTACTTTAAATATTTTTTAACATTTAGAAAAGTTAAACTGGCACAATGGTCTCAAAAATGCACTTTTCTTAGCTGAAATGACTTCTTTCATTTTTAGTTTGCATCACTAGGTATACAGACACATGCTTAACAAGTATGCAAATAACTTCCATAAATTTGGTACATGTCATTATCTATAAAGTGGTCTGCAATAAGTAACTGGATTTTTAAACAATTCTAGATGAGTCAACACAACTTTAGACAAGTCTTCATGCAGCTGCTTGAGGTATCACCTTTCCAGCCATTCCAGCAGTGAATAAACCCAAAGATGGGCACAGGGAACACCTAAGGAGAAACAAAGGCACTATAAAATGCCATAAAGCTATCCAGCTGCCCTGCACCCACTTGCATTCTTAATGGAACTCTTGAAAAATACAAACCAACTACATAGACTCCACTGGATGCTCCTGCAGAATTAATAGGAATTTCTTAGAAATAATTTACAGTCACAAAATGGTCTGAGCCTTTCCATTTTCTCCACAATAAAGAGATGCTTCAGCACACTCATGTTTCACAACACAAGCAAGCCTCACTCAGTATTACTAATTCAGAGCAACGAAGACCTTCCTTCACTTTGTGTTTACATTCTACTTCATTATAGCCCATCTGAAAAAAAGGGTTACAAATGTTCTGATGTCCCATCTAGGCAACAGCACAATAAATTACATGTGCCATGCCAGCTCCTAAACTAGGTATAGGAAGAATCCATTCTCCCATTCAGAAGATGGAGGGACTTGACTCTTCCAGCAGATTTTCTTACAGCACTCACCATAACAATTTCTAGGTGTCTCCTCCCATGACAAACAATATCATCAGTGCCACAGAAACTGGTATTTTAAGGGCTAAGCTAGAACCTGCTCCAGACAAATGGCGCTTAAACCTAGCTGTTACAACGAACAGCACTGGGATTCACTGCTTTCACAAAGCTCAGAGGCCTTGGGTCTCAGTTTGTCACCACCAACCTTTAGCAACTTCTCACGTTCTCTTTTAAGACTTCTCTCTTCAACGCTTCTTCCCATTCTCAAAGAGAGACCACCATCACTATTGCTGTAACTCAACACCATGGTGAGTTATTTCACAAAAAGTGACATTGTGACATAACTATTCTGCTTCCAAAAGCTTCGTTGGCCAAGTATTTCCATCCTCAAAAAATGAAAACACGCTCATCATTCACTGTAGAGACTCCACCAGATTATGGAAAGCCATCTTCTGAATACAAGGAAGCCCACCTCTAGTGTTTGCCTCTGGGGTGAGGCAAGGCTGCAGTGGGATAGTTCAGAAAGCTGAACAAGAACAAACCAGCCCTAGGTAAAATACTTAGTAAAGTGAATAAGTAACTGGAGGAGCAAAGTCTCTCGAAATAGTCAAACCTGTGTCAGCACAACTGAATCAGTCCTACCTAGATATCAACAATGAGACATAGGAAGCTGAAAACAACTAGAAAACATTATGAAGATCAAGGCTTTCCCCATGACAAGACAGTAATATGCAATCCTTTTTCCAACCCCAGTAGAAGCATATGTAAAAACATTATTTTTCTGCCTAAATATTTGCTCTTCCACAAGTATTACATGCCATAATTTTGTAATGGATTCCCCAGAATTTGTAAATACATTCATAGCAAAAGTAATGTCCAAAACAGGGGACAGGGGACACAACAATTAAATTTGCAACATCTTCAGAACTAATCCAAAAGATAAAAGATATCAACATGTGTTAATATTTGGTATTAATTTCTGTTAGGAATACAACTTTATATTAATCACAAAAATGGTAATTGGTATAGATTGATAAAATGCATAGCAGTTTAAGGTCAGGCTAATAACTCTGCCCACAGTTTAACCCAGCAGATGTTAAAAGATTTTCTGTGCACTATTTTGTTCTTCATGGAAATATACACATCCTGGAGAATGAGGATCAGGGCTCCAGTACTGTACATACCTTCATCATACAGAAAAGAGGGGAAAAAACAAAGCACAGATACAGTCTGGTTTCATTACAGCAAGTTTTTCTCATTAACAATCCTTGTTTATAACAATCAAGAACTTATTCCCCACTAGCAATTAACCCTAGCAGTGCAGTTACACAGATTTGACCTCAATACAAGAACCTTATTTTTCTTGATTCCTCTTCATGCAAGCTGCACCCTCCCACTATTTCTCTACTCTTTTTTCTTCTAAAGGTACCACACAAATTGGTCAATATGAAGCAACTTCAAAATCAGCTGGATGCTCAGTTCAAACCAGGAACCTGCATTTACTATAGCAAAATGGTAAATAATACAATACCCAGGAATCAGAAATATTTATTAGGGTTGTACAGAAGTGCATTATTAGAGCTTTAAACTGGGCAGCAAACCTGAGAAGCCGTAAACAGAGGTTTTCCTCAATGAGCTATTTAATTTTTTGTCCTTTACGTTCTCATCTTCATGCACCCCAGTGGTAAATGGAAAAGAATATCCCAGCTCAGTAAACACAGGTACCAAACTTTCAGCACTTCTCTAATCCCCCACATTTGGAAAGGTTATAATGAAATTCCACAAACTTGAAGTGCAAATTATGGACTCAAACGTCTAAAGCACTACCAAAACTTACAGGAAGAGTAAAGGAATACCGATCATAACAGTGGAAAACTGAGGCATCTTACCTTTTTCAGTGCCAGAGAATATGGAGATGATTTTATTCCTAGGTTTTCTCTCTTCTGGTACAGAGGGCAGGGGTTTCAAGCTGTGGTTGGCAGACAACTGGTCTTTGCCCCCTGAACTAAAGATAGCACTGCTCATCCGGACAGGAGGAGCTGGTGGCTTGTCTTCCAGTTCTCCGTTGTCAGACATGGTTCTCAATAGCTAGCAAAAGCACTGAAATAGAAATACTCGTTTCAACATAGGAACAGAGCATGGAACACAGAAATGCAGCATTTCTTCTGCTGACCAAAAGGGGAAAGAGGATGCATTTACACTAGGYGTGCATTCAACTCTACAGAACTTGGTAAGCACTAGACTAGCAAACACTAACATCACCTCCAAAGGAAGCAGTCCCCTCCTCCTCTCCCTTCTGGCTTCCCACTTCTACTTCTGTGCCACCCATCCATTTGTGGGATGAACTGACAAGATTTATCCAGTGATGAAATTAATGCAGATAAAAATAATAGTCAGGTATAGGCTGGACCAATTCTAAGATCTAGTTCACTATCTGCTCACATAAAGGTTGTGCAAGTGTAAGGGACAGCACACATAAGGACACAAAGACAATTTCTTTTAAGGGTAGTTCCAGCTCAAAGGGCTTCACGCTCTTTCAAATACCTTTAAAAGTTTTAGATGTTTCTCATCATTATAAGACAAGACCTTGGGGAGGAAAGAATAGCTTATATTTAGAAGACATAGTTCAACGCACTGTCAACATTAAGTAGTATTAAGAATATCTCTAATCAATTTATGCAGCCTACATAAAAAACATGGGATTAGGATCTATAGGATTCATTGCAGTTCAGAATGAGGACCTGCATCTCTTTTACCACTTTGTGCCACAGTTCCTCTCTATCTAAAAATGCAAATATACTATCACCACAATCCTCTTTAAAAGCTCCTAACAAAAATAATGCTATGAGAGAGAAATCATGAACAAATAGCTACTAATGCTAAAAACAGCACAAAGAGCATCAGCATGACACATCCCACATTCCAAAAAGTCTGCCCTGGCCTTTCCTCTATCCTCATAATATCCTGGAGATTTTTACCTCTGATCACGATGAAGCAGGCAGCCCCCTGCTATAGAGTGAATAATATGATGAAAGATTTACAGAAATCACCTCTTGCTGACAGCTGGAAAAAAAAAAAAGTGCCTTTCACTCCTTGATTTACTGAAGTGATGAGATATCCCCTTGGAACAGGCATCAACATGCATCTTTTATACCCATCTCCTCTGTTTCTCACAACATTTCTGGAAATGAACAGCCTACCGGTGTTTGGCAGCTGTGCCACACAGTCCCAAAACACAGCTCAGGCCCAGCTACACCATTGGAGCAATTATTTTAATGCCATTTTAAAAAGTTGGGATGAGACAGTGCAATATACTATCAAGGACACCTTATTTCCAAAGTATAAGTATTTCACTGCGTAATGTCTCTGGACAACATGTGCACCTTTTACAGCATGGTCTTGGCTGAAGAATTAGAAACAGGTGGACTGCCATTCCTTATCATCGCACTGGATGAGCAAATACTGCCAAATCCCAACTAAGAAAAACAAAGCAGGTTAGTAGCCAGAAATCAAGCAACAGAAGATAGTTTTATGTCAAGACGCTCGAAAGATTACAATGAATTACTGCCATAATTGCCCAAGAAAGAATATTGTTTCTGTACCAACAGCTTCAGAGACGCAAACAGCATGAAGCAAGGCTCCAGCAGCATAAGTATGAACTGGACGTGCACCAGTTGTCCCATTTGCTTAGTGATTGATGTGGAACAGCTCTCAATGGTGCCCAGCATCTACCTAGACAAATCTGCTGTTGGGCACTTTTGCTGATGCCAGAGTAATAAATAGGCCTGCAACATCTGAACATGTCAGCTGGGGTGCAGTGGCGGATTAGGACGCAATTTCTACCTTCCAACATTCTTTCAAATGTGCTTACTGATTATTCTTTCAGATGTCGCAAGTTATCTGCAGGATCTTCTGTATTTTCCAGCACCTAAACTACAATATGGGAAAAAAATTAAGAGCCCTGGAATTTAACAACAGGTCTGAGAAGTCAACCCACATGGATTTTAATTCCAATCGCTTTCCTAACAATACATATTGTTTGCACAAAGTCTGTCCCCCCTCCAATTTGAGACATTTAAATTTCTTTATAGTCTAAGCTACCAAATCAGATATAGAGTATTCAAGAGGCCTGTTGGTCAGATCTAACTTTGAAGAGGGCACAGAGAGAAAAGAACAGTAATAAGGGTTTGTGTCAACTGACACATAGCTCTGAAACCAGGCATGGAGCGATGGCAGTGCAGACAACAGCAATCCCCTTTCCTTATTTTAATCAAATCTGAGAGAAGAGTAGGATAAGGGGTCTTTAATTACCCAAATGGGAATAGATATTTAAAAGGAAGCACTACTTCTAACAGACGAAGAAATACAAACAGATGACTAAATAAAGCATAGCAGTTAAAGAAGCAAACCACAGAAATTTGAAACGATACACTACAAAAGCATCAGGAGTAGCCTTTTGGTTTTTTGTTTTTAATTTAACACATTATTATTTCCTCCATCCATTCACTTCTTTGAGCCACCTGATATATGCAACAGCAGGATGTAAAGATAAACAACTAACTTGTGTCCTAAACCGGACAAGAATAGATTGGTAATCCAAGCCTATAACTTTTTTCCACCCTCACTCCCCAGTCATCTGACTGATAACTGAGGCCAGTCATCTCAACGAACAATGCTACAATTTGCTATTTAGCTTGTTAGTTTTACAAAACATTACACTTTCATTTACACATTTTTTTTTTAAGTAAAATTCTCACTACAGTAAAAATTCAAGATTTTTTCAGTAGCCCAAGCAGTTCATGCCAGCTGTTCATAAGTTCTGCATTACATACAGCTCCTTGATCTGAAGRGAATTATTCTTAAGAGCTTTGTATTTTCAAGAGAAGAAACTGTAAAGCACTAAGTTCAAGAAGAAAGCGTATGGAAATCCAAAACCCATCTATTCAATAAGAAAATAAGGCACTTCAAAAAAGTGCATAACAGTATATGTGCAGAATCCTCAGAGCTGCAATCTTGATCAGCTGTTTAGTTTTCCAGTGTTCAAAAACATCCTTGACCTTGCTCAGAACAAGGATCAGGAGCACTGAAGAGGAAAACAATCCCAAGGAGGACTGTAGGGACCAAGAGGAAGACAAGCTGCAGGGGCTGACAGATTGGGATGGTAGAAAGAGTTGTACCAGGACTCAGGTGCGATGTTAATGCAGACTTAGTCATTTGTAGTCAAGCACAAAATCTTTCATGCCCATTAAATTTGTGGTTTAGTTTAAAAAAAAAAAAACAACAACACACACACTCCATTTTTTATAAAAAGCTTAATAGGAGAGATTTGATTTATTTAATAATAAAGTGTTATAGCTTCTATGCAACCATTTCAAAGATTGGTTCAAGTGAACTACACTCAAAAATATTTTGTACAAAGGACCATTTCAACATGCAGAAGAAACAAAAAAAGTCTGATCCTTCAGTCATCACTGAAAGTTAAAAAAAAAAAAACAAAACACACACTAATCATTCTGTAACACAGGTTTAAATCCCTTCCAATATCTGAGTGCTGAAGAAAGGCACAGTTCCCCCCCCTTATCCTTACCCTGTCTTCATTATGCAGGGAAAGTTTCCACAGAGTCAGGAAGTGCTTTTGAAATTGCTGTAGAGGTTTGGCACTGGGTGCAATGACTGGGGAGGAAAAAAAAGAAAAGAAAAGAAAAAAAAAAGGAGTGCAAATACATCCTGCAGCTCCTTTTCTGCTCCTTCACTCCCACAGACAGGAAAAGGAGTCTGCCTCATTTAACAAGAGCTAAACACAATCCCGCTCGCACCATCACACATTGGGCTGGCTTGCTGAATCATGGCTTGTGCATGGAACTGCAAGAACTGGAAGAATTTCAGTTTTTCCAGCACCTGTGAAAGAGTCTGTATATTAGCAAAAATGATGCCAAGTTCATGTTTCTCTGACAGCAGCAGATGCATTTTCTTTTTTACTTTGGAGGTAAGACATTTACTGAAATGGTTAACCTAGCTTTGTGCAGCCTCCTAAAACTATACCAAATCTGGCAGAAAGAGGACAGAAAAAGCAACGATTATACATGTAAAAGCACATAACTGGCGTAAGGGGGGTCACCTTAGCCAATTAAGATAACACCAGTAACAGCGGATTTCAAGTATATAACAGCCTCCCCCCACTGATCACTAATTATAGCAAATTTAACCCCAAAACATTATCACCACAACTAAAGCTGGCAACGGGAAGACCAATTCTCAATACTTGCCACTAGTAGTTTATGCCATGACATGCAGTAGCTGCCTCCTCATCCTTGTGACAACGGTTTCTTGCCCTGCCCAGATGCACTCTCATCCTCTACAGTCTTCGATACCATCGCAACACGAACTGCAGCAGCCGAAGAGCAAGAGCGCTCCCTCTCCTGCTACCGAGACGGTAGCAAGCTGGACACTGATCTCTTAAATCACCCAGCACAAACAGTGCCAGACTTCAAGACAGGTTCTTCAGAAATGCAACTCTTCTCCACTCCCGCCTTTGTCCAGGGAGGCGGAAGCAAGAAAAGCATAGAGAAGCCGCACGTGTAGCTTAACCTATCCTCTTTCCCACTGACCAGACCAGCAGTCACTGCATTCGCAGTTTCATTTTTACTGTGATGTTACGGGAGTCAGTTCTGCTGCTAGCGAGCTTGCTTCCTTTTGGGGAAGAAAAGAGCCTGATAACCTATGGCGTTCCTGGACCACAAAAGAGAGACAAGAGTTTCTGTCACTGCTAGTCATGGGAAAACACCCATAACCGTAACCCTGAGAATGAGCAAAAGGTGGCAGGAAGGTAAAGCAAGAACTAGGCAGCATTTTCAGAATGCCAATAAGCGCACACCACCATAGCATGTTAGTCTGAACGCTCCAGCTGTGGCTTGCCTTTTTTTTTTTTTTTAATTCCCCCTTGAGTGAGCCTAAAGCAGGTTGCTTCCTGAAGAACTTCCTAAGCACAGCCCTGGTGCTGCTGCTGGCTCTTGCAGCCTTCCTCAGGATCGGGATCAGGGCTGCCACGCACTCCCTTCCCAGCTGAGGCCCCTCTCTGCCACCGCCTTGTTATTTAGCACCTCTCACTTCTAAAAAAAAATAAAAAGGACAAACATTTTCCCCTCAAACTTGTTTTCAGAATGACTAAAAGGGAAATAAAATGAAACAGAGGACCAGCATTTTCCTCTCTGCTTTGCTGCTCATTCACATTTTTCCTAGAGCACTGGTACTTTGGCAGATTAGGTTTTAAATATGCATTATATATGCATCCATGTTAGTCTTATTCTGTCATGTAGTATCATAAGGCCCAGAGCAAGAATAAGCAGAGGTGCCATATGTCAAATGGAACAGCTGGAGTAAAAAGTTCTCATATCATTATGAGTTCAATTTGTATTTTTAAGATGTAGTTTCAAATTAATATATTTGGGTACCTAGGCCACATCTATATTTCAATGCCTGGACTTTGGTGCAAAAGTAAATTGACTGAATTACTGCTTGAAAAAGAAAACACATCACTCGGGGCTGTTTGATAACGTGCATGTAAAAGCCTATTCCTGGCACAAGATATCCTTGCTTTACACTGCTACTTTAGCAGCAGATCTCTGAGGTGCGACAACACCAGTGAAGTAAATCAAATCCAACCTATATACGTACCCTCCGACAGGAGGCTCCTGGAGCTGCAAACTGCACTCAGTTCTGTTTCATATAGCTAAAAATTACTCAACCATTTTACTATCAGCAATGTAACACAGAAGGAGCAAGGCAAATTTAAGGCTCTTTTGCAGGGCTGACCAAAAAGCAGAAGTAACCGATTTCAGTCTAACACTATGTTAAGAAACATAACCACTTGGCTTTTGAAATCACCATCTCAGATGCACCACTAAAGCTGCAGGACTTTGGCTGGACACCACATGAACTGGTTCAAGGAAACCTGCAGTCACAGACACGGGCAGTATGCACAACGCTGGAAAGCAGCAAAGCAAAAAAGTCAGCTAGGAAAGCCTGGATCATAAGTGTATTTTCCCTGTCCCTGCTCTAGCCAAGGGCTCAAAGGTTGAGAAAGAAAGTTATCCTCACAGCAATCGACACTGTGGCTGTCATCTGCCGTCTTCCTGCAGAGCCTTATAGGGTGTTATTGGCAACATCTGTCACACACGAAAAACAGCATCCGGGACAGGCAGATCCGGAGCAGAGGAACACCAAAGAGATGCCTCGCAAATACATATCCAAGACAGAAGATGTCAAAATAAGAAAGCTGATGAATTTTTAAAAAACAAAAGAGCTAGTTTGTGGCAGGTGACACTCCGAAGTCCAACTGCAGGACTGTCTAATAAGAAAAACCAGCACAATGACAGATTTAAGATAGTCATGCTCTGCTCTTAGCTTATATTATAAAAACACTTGTTGAAAATGTCTGGAGACTCATTCTCAGTACACTGATCCATACCCCCAGGGAGTCTGACTGCTAGCTTGACCTCAGGCTCCCCACCACCACCTTTTAATTTCTGGGGGGGGGGGGAATCTTCCTGATGAAGATGAGACTTGATTCTTGCTTATTCTAGAAGAACAAAAGGCAAACAGACCTTCAAAAAAATATATCATCTATGCCATGCAGTTCTTGTATGGAGACTGGAGGCCTGGTCATTTTATCAAACAGACCATTTTCTTAGACCAACTAGATTTGAGTACAAAAGCAGAATGAAGTGTCTGCATGGGTATTTTTCTTTCATGCCTTCCCCCACTTTTTTAAGGCTCCTGTTGAGCAATAGATTTCCTGTGATTAGCTCACTTAGTACTGATTATAGCTCACTTCCTCCCAGGGATTAGCCGAAAGCAGCGCTCTGACAAGTTTTTATTCAGACTGTGCTACCTAGTCACAGCTCGCTTCCTGCCCCATCACTAACAGCATGTTCGTTCAACAGCTAATCAATTTGCAATGATTTCACCACTGCAGCAAAACTCAGAGATCCGACAAAACTCCAACAGCCGCCTTCACAGAAAGCAAAACGAATCTTTTCTGATGTTTTGCTTTCCAAGTCAAAGCACCTGGATCCATGAGATTTAACCTGATCCAAAAAGGAGTTTTCTGAAACAATAGGAGACTACCTTTGCAGATTAAGAATACTTATCTCTTCAATTCAGAAGAGTTGGCATAAGAAACAGCAGTGGCAGACACAGAATTACTTTCTCTCAGACTTGGCAGATGCAGTCTCAGATCTTCAGCCTGCCAAGAGAGGGCTTGTGCACTAAGAGCCAAAAGGGTAATCTGGACCACCTATGTTTATTAAAAACACGTGCAGATGCTCTAATACAACATAGAGCTCTCCAATCTTGCACACTCTAAAAAGGTGGCCACCAATCTCCATGGGACTTGCTGAAACATCTCTTTTCAGCTTTAAGTGGTCCCACATAAAATAAGTACTTCTTCAATGTCAAACCATATACCCACGAAAGTTATTTTTATTCAACTTCCCTTTATGGGAAGGGGGAAGGATGAGGAAAATAGACTAACCTAAGATATTCCAACCAAGCACAAATCCCTCTAATTTGCAAGCACAACAAAGCAAGATACCCCTTCAAACTGTAACTGAGAAAGCGGATCAAAAACACTGATAAAGAAACCTCAGTACCTCAAATCTTAATTTTTCATTAAGGTACATACAAGGACACAAATTAACCAATCTAACTGCCTGTCAAGGCCTACTCACTAAGGGAGCAGATAAATTGCCAGTGGCTTTTTTGCAAAATTAACAGCTACAAGCACCATCAAGCATTTACAATGCAAATATCGAGTCGGTAAACAGGATCTTTCTTGCTACCTTCCCTTTACTGCTAGATGCAACAGAGGCGACACATATTCTTACTCTACAGATGGTATAGGAGAACCTCAGTATTTTGCAAAATCAGACTAAAGGACACACCTGACAACATACCCAAGTAAATTCTTTCCATCTTATCTTTTTCAGATCCCTCAAATTCCTTATGATTTTTGCTAACTCAGAAATAGAAAACATAGCACAGAAAAATAGCTGGCATTTAATTACCAAGTGAAGAAGGCAGTTTAAAAAAAAAAGTTGGTCAAAGCAGAAGAAATAACGTACAAAAGCAGAAGGCAAAGAACAGGAAGCTAGCTTCAAGCTTTTGTAGAGAAGAAAAAGTGCCTCCAAAACTGTAATGAGACATGTTTATTGTGGACCAAACCACACAAGACAAATATCCTCCTGCATTTGAAAGGGTTACTAAGACTTTGGTAGATCCTTCTAAAGAAGGATATTCTTCAACTCCACTGCCAAAATACTTTGCAACCTAAAGCAATTCAGTCATTTACTTCTTCAGGCACTTAGCAGATGTGCAAAGTCTTGCACTAGAAACAAGCAACCAGTCTGCTAAAATGGCATATTAGACATAAAAATAGATTCCGGTATTCTAATAGGCTATCAGTGGTAGACATCGCCTTGTTGTTTTCAAGAGAAGGCAGCTGACAAATGAATGTATTAGACCTATTACTTCTTCACCCCTCAGTGCTTATAATTTAGACATCTTCACTTCTCAGTGCAGGAACAATAAAGTACAACTTTGCTATAATTATTAATAAGATAAGCAAAACAGATTACACTTCTAAGATTCTGGCAGCCTACCAAACTGGCAGATCAACTTCACAAAGTCTGTATATCTAGCTAAAAACAAACAGCAATGAGCACATCCCTTGGTAAGGACAATTTTTTCTCCTGATTTTTCAATTTTTAACTTTTTTAGTGGAAGGGGGGAAATAATTTCTTAAACATCAATTATGTTTTGTGATTAAAAAAAGATGGCAACAGATTTAAAGGTATTCAAGATATTAACAAATATTAAAATATATATATATTTTTAATTAAAATCAAAAGAGGCACAGACTAAAGACAGGTTGTTCAAGATTCCTGGTAAGAGTCCATCGTGTCACAGGAAATTTAAGCAAATTATGATACTTTGCTTCACAAGATACTGCAAGTCTTGTGATACTTCTCCACTTTTTCTCCTTGAAACTATGAATGACAGTCAATGCTCAGCACCTGAATTCTAATTTCAGCTTCATAAAGAGAAATTAAATCAAGTGGGCTCCATTTCAGTTTTCCGCTGCACGGCTGGGTCATTACTGCCTACCAGCTGAATTTAGGCCACACTTCATTTCATACAGCCCACAGCCACAGTTCTTCTTCAACGAACCATTGTGCAAGGCTGCATAACGATACCGTGAACTCAAAGGTGTGTGAAAAGCCTATTCAGCCCTCGACAAGGAAATTACTTACTCCTGCTCTAGCAACTTAAAAACCGAGTCGACTAAAGAAAAAAGACAGCCTGCAGCACATACATCCCATGCAAATCTGTGATTCAAGGTGTTTGTGCTTACTCATATTTCATTAACTAGAAAACACTTTTGAACCTTTATTTTCATGAGCTGAGGTTTTCTAAGATCAAAGGAAAATGAGGAAAAACAAAAGTAGGGAAAATTTGCAAGAAAAAAAAATCAAGCCTTTATCGCATCCTTGAGCTTGTCTCTTAATTAAACCTAGCATTTACAGGCAGTGAGAGATCCTGCATTCCAGAGCAAAAGTCATTTGAATAAAGTGTATTCTACTATGCACAAGCTACCTGTGCAACTTGGTACATTTTTATATTTCTAATAGCATTTATAGCAGTTTTAACCGAGTACAATCACCACTCAGTATATCAATGATACAACTCTAAAAATACCAGCCTACTGGTGTTGTATAGAGCAATCACCTTTAGAAGACATTAGAAAACAGTCTTCTTTAACTTCTCAAATTATTACTGGGCAACAGTAAGACCTTTAGCAAAGATATGGATTACCCATCCAAATTAGCAGGCTGAGACTAATCAGAATGAGAAGAAACATTCTGCGTGTACCAGGCTGGT
>NW_020450739.1:358283-371813 GCF_003343035.1 Apteryx rowi | reverse complement strand
AAAAAAAAAAAAAAAAGGGAAGAATCGACGCTTTAGGGATCCATCACTATCCTATCACACTGATACAGCTGTCAAATGTCACTTAAGGAAGAACAGAATAATAGGGGAAAGATATAGGGAAATGAAGAGAGAAATAACTCCCTCCAGAAATACCATCCTTTTCATATACACTAAGAACAGAGCTCTTTGTTTCTCCCTAGTGGTTAGCCAAGGTTAGATTAAACTGCAGTTAGCAGTAGCTTCACCTCAACTCTACAGCCCCAGGGGCGAAACTCTTGACTCTTCTTGCAGCACTGTAAAACAGTGCCAGCCTGGAATAAAATGGCACCCCAGTAAGTTCTGCCTCTTCCAAACTAGCTTTCCCAACCACTGTGGCCACCAGTGGCTACCAGTACAGAGCTACCATCCTGATAGTTACAGCCATTTGTAACGATTCACTGGTTTGCTAAAAGTTCCCAAAGTCCCAGCAGCAGAAGCTTACTTCTTCATATCCACGCGGAACAGGAAGTCACTGATTAACAGCACTGCCCACAAGAAATCAGGCTCAGGATCTTTAAATATGAAAAGCACTGGGGCACGACAGCAGGCCTTTTAAAAAAGATAAACAGAGAAAGGCCTCGAGTGGACACAATTCATTTTCTGCACATATTCTAGCAGCACCACAGAGAAAATTAAAGATCATTTCTTACAGAAAACTGGGAAACCTGGGAAACCTATATTCCATTTGCACCACAACAGATGAACACAGTGATGTCTTCAAACCCACAAATTCCCACCCCAAAAGTGTTCCCTGCAGCATCCCACTTCCATACAACAGAAATTCATTTGCCACTAGCTGGGAAAGCTATTTTCAGCTAAGTATTTGACGTAACAAACTGTACAGATGAGTGACTATCGTTAACATATTATTCCTAACATATTTAACTCCACTAGCAGAGGTAAAGATCACATGACGGAGCATACAATCGGACCCTACAGTCACTGGCACAACATCATAGCCCATCCTTCCCAATTACTTCAAGCATCAATAGCACAGAAAGCACAAACTGTAGGTGTCACATCTCAAATCAACAAGGATTTTTAAGTTCTTTATGAAAAGAAAATTTCAGACATGTCAACAGAGAAGACCTGTGTTCATCAACAGAGCAACAGCAGACTATAATCACAAAACAAGAAAAAGCAAGCTAAACAAACTGGCTCTGTAAACCGCTCTTCAGTATTCATACTCCAGTACTCATTTTATGATGTTTCCCTTGCATGCTGTTAAATTTTTTTCTATTTTAAAATTACTTTTAAAGATTACACATACATACAAGCAACATAGGATATCATGATTTAACGCAGCAAATCCCTGAAATTTGGACAAATGTTCTTGTACATCTTTCGGGGAACCAAAACACTAGCTTCAGGGAACCTGAAGAATACCAAGTTCATCAATTAGTATTCAAAAACCTGAATGCCAGAAATAAGTTTAACTTAATTTTTCAAATTTTTATTTTAGTGGTAAAACTACTTGTCTCTCTCTTCATACTTATAAATAGAATTTAGATAAAATGCTGAAGAAACTAATCCAAACCAACTAGAACTGTCTGTACAGAGTATCCAAGTTACCGAGCAACATAAAAAAAMCTCATCCATAAAAGCTAAAATGTTGTCATAATTCAAAGACAATTAAATAAATGTACAACGATTTGAATACCAATTATAAGCAGTCAAACAAATTTATCAAATTTCAAAATATTGTAATAAAACTTAACATTTGATGTTATCACACTTCACAGAAGAAGTTAGTATTTTGTCCCTGCTTTAGTGGTAGAGAAACAGATGCAGATGAGCTCTAACAGCCAAATGCTGTTTATATGAGTGCTGCAGCACCAGGAACACAAAAACAGAATTCATTACAGCTCAAAAATGAAATACTTTTTCAAAATAAAAATACAAAATGAAAAAAACAATTTTATACACACAAGTACAGTGAAAATTACAATAGAACAGGGTAACTAGCACTTTGCGAAGCAGGAGAGCTTCCAAACTAAGCAATCAAGTTCAAATAATATTTAAACAGAATATTGAATTTGGGAAGCTTCAAAAGAACTTAAGAAACCTACTAACAAATTATGACAGGAGTTTAACACAGAAGCGGTATATTAGAAACCAAGGCAAAGTAAGTTTAGCTCAAAATGTGAGAGAGTAAATATTGTGTTGCAGTTCTATGCATTGCTGGTAACGGGTAACAAGTAGTCTTTGGGTGCCTGTCTATCACGTTGCCTAACAAGGTATATAAGATGTTAAGCAACAGTAAATGTTGCTGTCAAATTCATTCAAAAGTCGTTCCTTGGTTGTTTTATTCTATTAATATGTCAGCAATCACAGTTAAGCTAGTAAGGGCTGGACTATCTGGGCAAGGAAACTACAGAACTGTTTAGCAAGTTTATGAGTGGTTTGAGGTTTTTTGCTTCTTTTCGGGGGGGGGGGGGAGAAGGAAGGAAATGTAAAACTGAGATTACTTTATTTTGCTTGAGATAGAAGGATAGAAAAGGGTTGCCATCATTACAGAACACCCCAGTAGACCAAGAATTGGAAGTAGTTAGCAAACTGACAAGTGAAGACCTTTGACCAGGTCTTCCCAAAAGATGGCAAAACCAGAACACACTAACAAAAATGTTTTAAGTGACTTATAACATGGCCAAGAGATAATGAATCCTTATTTCTTTCTTGGAAATCACTTGTCTTAAAAGGAACTTGAAAATAATATAGCTAAAGGAAGAAACACAATTTAAACAAACTTCAGGCTGAATGTTATTAAAAAATGAAAATAGGGTCTCCACAGGACAGCACTCAGAGAAGTTCAAAATTAAGTAGCCCTATCAGCTCCACATATTGTAATTACATATCAGTTCAATACAGAATGAATGAAATTCTTAAGAGGAGAATGATAAAGTTTCAGTGAAATGTTACAAAGCAAGAGTAAAGTTTTTGAAAATGCATTTTCATGAGGCTTAGGCATTTACATACAAAAAGGATGCAGTTCTCAACTCTAATTCTACCTTATTATCTTGCCTCCAGTAACAGTTGTGCAATTATAAAGCAGCTGAAGATGCCCACAAGGATGAGACTGAACTCACATAAATGGACCTCAGTAACTAATGACCACCCTCAAAAAAATCATCCATGAATTGGAGTCTTCCCTCCCTGAGGTCCTCATATACACACATACCATCCCAATAAGAAGTTAAAGCCATTTACTCTTTTCTAGTAGACATAAAAGGTATTTCGCTTATCTGAGGGGCTCTAATTTCACTGCAAAGGATACATCATAACAATTAAAAAAAACAGTTAAGAGACTGACATCTCGTATGCTGTGCGATGAATACAAGACTTGTGTTACAGAACTACCTTAATCTTGGGCACTATCTAAGCCCTAAAGCGCAGGAAGATGGAGGATATATCAGGGAAGCATCACTACATGATTGTCTTGCCCCATACTCCTTCATCTTCAGGCACTGCAATTGCAGGGTACTGCAGAAAGCAGCTGAAGCAAGTTCTGGGCCACATCCCAGCTCCAAAAAGCCATTTAATAGAATCCCCACAATGAGGGTGAAGCAGATAAAGTGATAACAACAGATACTACAGCTGATACTACCCAAGAGGAGACTTGAGTCAGTATACCAGGCTAGAGAGGCTGATGATCTGAGCCAGCACAGCCATTTTTACACCTTCCATTTTTTCTGCCTTTTTTTTTTTTTAATACTATTAGATGCTACTAGTCAGTCTGAACATATGAACCAGGGCATAAAACATTTTTATTGCAACAAATCAGCACTGAAGGCTGACAAGTCTGTGACTATGAAAATTCAAACACATTTAAAAACAAAAAACAAACAACCCCCCCCCACACACACACACACACAGAAGATCATCCTTGAAAAGTTATGGTAACAGGATAAAAAAGTTAATCCATAACATAATGCCTCTAGAAGTGGTCTACTTCCTAAGAGCTTGTCATCTAAGGGAAAATTCTCTCAGGTCCTTTCAATTCTGTTAAGAAAACAGGCAGTGAATTTCTGTAAGCTATTTCAAAATAGTTAAGTAGAGATAAAGATCTCTATTAAATTTGGTAACAAAGAGAAAGTCCACAAAAAATCAGTTTGAGCAGTCACTTGCCACTGGTCTATCACCACACTGCTCATGAGAGAAAGGTCCATTTCCCACTGTTGACCAGGTAGGTACGTGCACATGTGTGTAACGCATTAAACCAAAAATAAAGCACTGATGATCCCTGTGCCTAGTTTAAGGAATAAAAGGACGCAGATAAGAGAAAGGAACAATTGAACTCCTGAAGTTTGAGAATTTCTGATAAGATATTTGACAAAGTGACAAAAACGGCTAGGGAAGAGAAAGCTATTTCAGCAGCTGAGGAAACATGTTCATTCTTGCTCATGAGAGTGACACAGAACAACAGTTCGATCGATCTTCAGCCTTGACTAAGATCCCTGAAACAAAACAGACTTCTCCAGTTAAGACGTTATCATAAATTTAGAAGCCTAGCAACTCACTTTGGCCCACAGGCTTTGGGAGAAATAAAGAAGTAAAGTAGAACTGACAACAGTCACGTAGTCAAGTAAGGTCTGGTAGAAAAGTACTGCTGAAGACTAACTTCCAACGGTTTTCAATACTAGGGCGAGAGCAACACCCAACAAAACAGCAGAGCATGTCATGGGAAAGTGTAACATGACAGAAGCCAATGTCAGCAGTGTGTCTGACAAATATCTCTTCGAAGCAATGAGGGAATGAAAAAATCATTTAAATCACTTAATGTAGATTTTGTTATTCCAGAAAAATAAAATCATCAAGAGCATGAATTAAACCAAACACTATTTTAAAACCATTTCATCTTGGTATTTTCACTTATCCTCCATTCTTATAGTTTATCCTTCCCCCTTTGCTCCTAATTTTTCTTTTTAAAAATATAAAATTTTATTACTTTGGATGCTCCGAGCTCTACTAATATTACAGTGGATGTGCTATCATATAGTTTTACTAGATGTTTTAACTTCTTCTGCATGAGTAATACTCCAGTAAATTTTACCAAAGATGAGTTCATTTGCTTCTGCTGCAAAAAATGAGACTTTCTAGAGAATGCATAAGAAGCCAAGAAGAGAGAGAATTATTCCTCTCAAAAGTAAAATGTTTTACAATGAAATAATTATTAAAAAAAGATGACACCAAAACTGAAAAATAAAATGCTCAGACCCACCTGTGCAGCAAACATCCAAACTAACTGAACTACTCTGAATTTTTATTTTTCATTTACATCAGCTAATCTTGTATCTAAAACTTGCAGCATTGATTCTAAAAAAAAAAAAAAAAAAAAAAGCACAGCACTACTATACCACATATATAAAACCCTTGAAAATAAGTCTAGAAGGGCAGGAAAGCAAAACGAGCATTCATAAAAGGAATGAGTCACTAGTGCCCTGTCAACACATACTTTGGTTACTGTGACAAAGTCTCCATCCCACCATTCTGCCATATACTTTACAACACGACAAAAATGAAAATCAGAGGGAGGTACTTGCACGAGTCTCCTGATTGCAGCTGTCAGGACTTTCTTTACCACAAAGAATTACTTCTGACCCTCAGTGGTAAGTTTGGACATTAATATCAAAGAGCTTTAACATGTCAGCACTGGATTAAAGTTAACTGCTCCTATTGCTAAATGTTTCTCAAAATCCTGAACTTAACATGCACCTTGGAGTGGAAGAAGCCAGGAGACAAGTAGAAAAGATATTAGTGATAGTGTCCCAATTCTAAAAATCAAAGATGTCCCTTAATTGTTTTTTTTTGGTTGGTTGGGGTTTTTTTGTTTTTTGTTTTTTTGCAATCATGACAGCTGGTATTTCACACATTAAAAAAGAGCTCTTTCAAAGTAATAATAATTTAACATAAACATTAGAACTTTCCAGGCCATAGCAAATGATAATAATATTTTGTGAAGCGGTCTACAACTTAACACCAGTTTGTTCAGTTTTTTTTCATCTGCCGACTGAAACAACATTCCCAAAAGCTCAGAAACACATATGAAAATATCTGAAAGAGCAAAAAGCTAGACACACAACTCTCCAGCTCTTATGAATTGGGCCCTCAGTGTCAGATCACTAAGCAAAAGTTTCAAGCCAAGTTTAAAACCAGTGATTAGTTTTCTGTCAATTCAGTTCTCTGATCCAGATCACAACAGACTCAAGGAAGCTTCAGTACTATTGCATGGGAGCGAGTAAAAATAATTATTCTGGGCCAGGGGAGATCAAGACCCTGTCCTCCTCTCTCCCCACCCCTAAACAGCTGGTTCTCAGATTGACGTAGGGGTAAAAAAATCAAGCAGCCCCCTTACCTTAACATACACCTGGTCTAAAACAGTTGCAGCAAGCACACTTAATGGTCAGGTAAAAAACTCAAGCCCTCTGCATATTTAACACTACCATACAACATCGTTTCATCAACTACAATCCAATTATGAGGTCAAAACAAGCAAACATGGTGCAAACAGCAGTCCTAATCATTTAGGAAGCCACTCAGATTTGGAAAAAGACTTAACTAAGATCCAAATGTTTGGAGCTGCCTAAGCTGACCCTGAGCCCCTTTACCATATTCTGTATTCCCAAGTTACATAAACTGCCAAAGAACTGGAAATCACATCTTTTTATGCCATCAAGTCAGTGGTGTTGAACTAGGAACCATTTATCGGCATACTCTCAGCCTGCAGATACATACCAGCGCAGTGGTGGGAAAACTGTCTTGGTGTGTACCTTTAGAGCAGTGTTTGTGTGTGAATTAGCCTAAAAGGCCCTACAGACACATAGCTGGGACTCTCTGCAGAGACTGTTCTCACTTGTTGGTCCTCTCCCCTCCCGTACCTTCAAAGAGCACTCACTACTGGGCACTTTAGTTAGCCAAGCACAATTGGCACCTCAGTGCTGACAAATTGATGTGATCGGTCCGCATCAGGGGAGGGAGATCCTTTCCGTGACCTCCAAATTCCAGAGATGCTCTTTTCAGCAGCACCTCAGTTACACCAGAAATTGTTTCTCCTGGATGCTGGTATCTTGAATCAGCACAAAAAGTGCCAAAAATTTTTCATTCATTGTCTTCCAATTCCTGACTGGTCAAACAGTTTAGCTAGAATGTTTTATTAGCTTTTTCTTCTGTTTTTAAGTTTTTATCTTCTCCTTTTACCTTTTAGGTAATATTCTGAAATTTTAAAAATTACTCATTTTAAAACATTAAACAAAGCTTATTTCCAAATCCTTTTCTTTTCTCTCTCTCTCTCTTTTTTTTTTAATCAGACAATACACAAGGTAAACAATGCTTTCAATTCAGCCCTTTCCAATGAGCTATTTCCACAAGAAACTGCCCAGACAGCTCTTGCTTCTGGTGAAGCTTAAATCCCCATAAGACCTCTTCAAAGAGGACGGCATTTTGCAGTAGACAGGCTTAGGAGAAAGATATTTTCATAAATTCTTCAAAGTTCTCATTCTATCAGAGACCTTTCCAAGGGGAAAGGGCTTTAACATTCAAAGCTAATTTTACAAAGCACCTTCCAGAAACAGCCTTTTTTCCCCTCTTATCCAAGAGGTATTCCTGTTAGAAAAAGCAGTTCTAGAAAGACTGTAAAAGAAGAACAAATACAACTTAAAGCAGAAAGTATTACATTTGTTTCCAAGATAAACTCTGCACTACTGGCTAAAATTCTAACTTCATTCATTTAAAGAAGCGAGGGGAAAGCATGTGAACGCTGACAGTTGTAAATTCTTGTGGGTACATGATGAGTCAAACATCCAGCACCATCACCTAAACAGGAAGTAGAAAACTTCAGAGAAAAGTAGAAGTTGCATTGGAAAGACTTTTTAGTGTATTCCCATCCCTTAATACACCTGCCAGCTGTCCTCATTCTGGTTCACATTATGCTAAATCTCTTCATTAATACAGTATACTACTTTTAAATCATACTCACAGTTGTCCTAACATGTTGGCTCCTTCCAACAGCTGCTTTTCTTTGAATTGAACCTACAGAATTAGAAGGTAGTAGAATCTACCTTATCACAGTAACTCCTGTAAGGATAGGTAGTAATTTTTGCTAATTAGCAGAGAAAACAACTCTGACCCAAGATTCAAATACAACAAAGTTGTTGGCAACAGGTAACCACTTATCTTCCAAGGCAACATTTGGTATTTCAGTAGCAAACGAAGTCGTGCTGTGTAATTACGCAACTTTGGGCAAACTTGTGCTTACAAAAGAGCTACCAGTTTCTGCACTGGTCAACTAGAGGACAACAGAAAATTTACGTATGTGAACACAGGACCCTTGCTGATCAGGACCCTTACTGCTTTTCTCAGTAGAGTCTGTTTTCTTCTTTATTCGCCCTTCTCAGTCCTCACACCAACTCCAACACTGGGCTTAGATCTCTGGGGCAAAGCTCCAGATCTCTGCTACAAAGCATTCAATATTATATTCCCATAGCAAGGGGTGTTCATTAAAACAGCTCTAAGGACCAGCGCATCATTAGCAGCTGAAGCAAGGCATTTTGAAATTCACAGAGAAAAGTCAGATATATCAGCTTGACAGTTTCAAAACCCACTAGTCTTTCCTGAAAAAAATCTCACCAGTTTCTGCAGCATTTCAATATGCAGTAGCCTCAGCCTTTCAAAAGCTGAACCAATGCACAGGAATTCCTTCTATGTATTTASAGACAGCAAGTCCAAGAATGCTACCAGTCACCCGAAATTTAGCCAAACATCAGAAATGAAACTCTTGTCAATTTTAAGTCTTGTTCATAAGCTTATGGAGAGCAGAATGTGGACACTACTACTTTCTGGAAATGCAGTACTGCATCTACTCAGAGAAGGGGAACCAAGATAACAGCTGCCTGGAGAAAGGGCCTGATCTTCCTCCCCAGACCAGCCAATCTCTGGAGGAAGAGCACAGAGCGAAAACAATTTAGCACAAGGCAGAACTCTCCAGATGCAATTCTGAGACAGGAAACTTCTCCCTCAAGAGCAACAGAAGGTGAAGCTTCATATCAGACAACTACTTGCCAGAAGCTAGTGTAAAAAATGAAATTCACAGACAAGACCCACAAAGACATCTCTAGCAGGTATCCAAGCAACCTCTCCCTTCCCCAAAGTTCAGGAAGGCAAGCAGGGCTCTACCAATATTGTACTTAACTGAAAGGCATGCCCAGGTTCATATCTCTGTCTGCCTACCAGGTGAGACATTTTCAAAACCCGATTAATTCTAGCTCCTAGCTGGGAAAATAGAAAGAATGATTTACATAAATAATGTGCAAGTCAGATACAGAATTGGGACCAAAACCAGTGTTTCAATGGCACACACTGCCCACTATGTCAGTCAAAATACAAGCACTTAAGTGCATGTTATTTTCCAACTAAACTAAAACATGACTTGATATGAAATCATGCTTCAAGATCTCAGAAACCTTGAGCAGCGTAAGGCCTGAATATAAATGGCAAGCTCTATTTACATATAACAGTCTGGTCCCCAATTAGCGAGCTCACTAGTTGATCTGATATTCTCATGCCAAAACATCCAGCATCTGTTACTACCTGTATTAAAATGCAAATAAAAGCTTTTTAAAAATCTTACAACATAGCAAACTCAAGACACCCTGATGCTAAATATCAAAGCACACCAAGGATCCTTAGGCCTTCAAGGAATGCTGTAGCATTTCCTTGCTAAAACACATTAGCCACATTGTCCTGCCTTCCAAAACGAGTGCCTTGCCCAGAAATTTCTTACCCTTTACCACAACACAAGCACCCTAGGCTCTTTTTCTCTTCACCATCCACTGCTTATCCTCTCCCCACACAAGTGCCACTACTCCCACATCTTGTCAGAACTCAAGGCTTCCCCTCGTACCCACACACAGACACACGCACGCACTCCCTGCTTGTCCATGTCAAACCGCACCCCTCGCCCTAAGCCTTGCCACTCCCGAAGGCAGGAGAAAACACTGCCTTTGCATAATGGAAAACCCAGCAAACGGTCAAACTTGCAGAAGATTCTCCAGGGTACTTCCACAGCCCAGTTAACCTTGCTTGGACGCAGAATGAATATAGCACTGGGCAAAGTGCTGCATTGAGAGGACTATCCTGTTTCTGAGACCCAACCTAGTAGTTCAGCCTGGCACTCAAGTACTTGGACTGATTAGTTATCTTTAACTGCACTACACTTCACAGGTCAAGGGATAGTCATTTCAGTGTTTGTAATGCAAAACTTAACTGTATAGGTATGTCCAATTACTGTTACTACCATAGCAGGTACAGAAATACTTCCAAGACTACACTGTGCAATTACAAAGCTCTTAAAATTTTGGGCCAGATAATCAAATTTGAATTCATTTTTGAAGAAGGTGCTTCCTTGGAAAAGTAAAAATTGAACATGCTGCATTTTTTCTGAATTTCTCTTCTAATCCAAGCGAATGCCTCTGCTCTGGTAAGAGCATTGAGCGGTAGAATTCATCACTGTAATTAAGTTTCTAGAACAAGTTACAGAAGGGCTCTATTCACTGCCTTCTTTTGACAATTTGGTTGCACCCTGCTCAAACTGTCAGTAGTAACGTAATCCTGTATGTATTCGTTATGTCCCTACAATCAACCCACTACTGGTCAAGACACAAATCTTAGAATTTGGTATTAGTACATCAGTAATTAATACAGTTTGAAAATAATCTATTTTCTGATCAGCTAAAAACTGTTCCAGAGCCATTATTCTCCAGGAATATTTCTCAATTATAAAATCAAACTTACCCAATCACCACTTAATAAAAATACATAATTCATTTTTGCAAAACTTCGTCTGTAGAAACTGTTTTACGTTATTTTAAAAATAGACACTTGAAATGTCTGAAAATGCAGCTTAACTTTTCACAGCTGAGCTAGGCAGGTAGCTTAGCTTGTACACATCATGTCTGGCTGCTCGAGACCTCTCCTTCTTCTTGTTCTTCCCATCACCATGCCTCCTCTAGCCCCCTCTTTTCCTCCTGAATGTCTTCATGAGACAACTCACACTCAAAACTTTCTGCTATAGCCCAAGTCTCTGACACCAGAGCTTTGCTCATGTTATCACTGGGCCCAGTCATTTAGAACACTGTCTCTATAACTAGGGCTTGTTTTCAAAACAAGTAACTATTTTCCTAATTGTGGCTTCCACACAGACAAGCCAGTAAACGTGCTGCTTATAAAAAACAAAAATATACTGGCACAGAACTCTCAGCAATGCTCTCTGCTTCAGAAGCTTCCTAACCCAGAAAATACATGAAAGGTGTGTGTGKGGGGGGAACACGTAAGAGAATTCTGAAACAGAGGCAGCTGTTATTAGTAAAATACAGAGACCTATGTTCAGATTCCTACAGCTTTTCATATTATCAAAAGAACAAAATTAGCAGCATCAAAAGCCTTTAACATCTATCCTAAAGTTCTGAAGTTGCTTGAATAACTCTTCCTTTTAAACATAATCAAAAGGCTAATTTAAACAATGCAAGTATGCATGATTTTTTAAGACACATTTTAAAGCAAGCAGATTAGACCTACCATACATGGTCAAAGCATCCACCCATCTACTCCAGCATCCATTCCAGAGAGGAAACAATAGCAGGTGCCTCAGGAAAAACTCCCCCAGTTGGCCACACTTTCAGGTTAAGCTGGCACAAATTTCATCCCAGTGAATCAGCTTCTGACAAAGTCCTATACAGCAGCTCAGAGCACATGTGCCTCTGATACACTGAAACACTTTGTCCTGAGTTAAAACATGCAAGATGTCAGTCAGCTGCTGTCTAAATATTTGTATGATTGACCATTTACCAGTCCAACCTTTTTTTTTTTTTTTTTTTTTTTTTTTAAGAACAACTATGTCTACACAAAGCAGAGTCAAAATTTTGTTCTTCCCCAAAAACTGAAATATACCACCACCACAGGCCTTTCCTTCATCCTCAGGAAGTTGTTTTGAAGTGCTGCTATGATCTTAAAGCTTCTCCTCAAAATCTCATCATGCAAAGGCTCTACATTTTTATGTTTCTATGCTGTTCCCATTTCAGTTTATTAGTCTGCAATAATAAAATGACTAATTCCTTAGTCCTACGGTGAAATAAAACTGGTACAGAACATTTGGTTACATATGGATATTTATTAGCCTGCCTCCACAGTATCTTTGGGCATTAGATTAACTCCATCTCCTAAATGGAGAAACTGAATCATGAAGTACTCAGTCCCTTGATTTTTAGGCATATACCACTTCAGGGTTCACACTGTGAAGGCTGCACCATATTGAAAAGCCCAAGAGCAAGTCCACCTTTAAAATGAACAACAACAACAACAAAAAACAACAACAAAAAAAAGAGAGAGAGCAAATGAGGAAGAGAGAGACACAAAATGGAGAAAGGCAGGAGCAAGAAGATAAAAACAGAAAGGACACAACATGCCATGCCTGAATTCTACTTAACATTCCAGTTATTGCAATACCTCCAAAATAATGAGGATTATTAATAAAATGCTGCAATATCTGACCTGCTTTCACTCACTGTAAGACAGTATGTGAACGGATTTATTTTGGCTACAGGCAAAGTGCAGTAGTGTTCCATGAGAGCTAGCTGATTAACTGTCTGCTCCCAAACAAACCTTTGGGCAGTTGCTCATACACACCAGTCCCTGAGCTCAGGCTAAACCAAACTTTTTTTTTTTTCAGCTCTCTGATCAGTTTACCATTAAACATCTACTGTTGTCTGGCAGGCAGCTTGGACAGAATAGAAGGCAAAATGCAGTAACAGAAATAAAAYAGAAAACATAGCAAAGAGAAAAAACAAACAGAAGAAGGACACCAAGAGTAGCAGTTATGTTACGGCCCAGCATAAAAAGACATGGGTGACTGATAATCCAGGTATCACAGCAGCTCCAAACAGAGATTAATAATCCGCTGCAGCACCTGGATTCCCTCACTCACTGCAGGAAACTACGTGACAAAAAGCTCTCTGCACTACATTTCTGTGTTTATACAGCTTTTTCTGTAAGAATTTTTAACAGAAATATTTACATTAATTTTTTTCCCCACTTTAACTGAATTTACAACAATTAAGAGACCCAAGGGTACACTGTGCCACCATCACAGCCCGCCCTGGGACGGAAAGGAGCTCATCGGGAGAGGAGCAGCGGAAGACGGAGGACGGGGGTGACGAGGGCTCCCGAAGGCCTCACGCGAGTTCCCAAGACACCTGTCCGCAGAAGACAAATCAACAGCCGAAGTGACCGCCTTCGGGACAGCCACTGCTGCGCAGCGACAGGTAGCGAGCGCGCTACGGTTCCTCAGGACAACGAAACAACCAGGCGACCCCCTGGCTCGCCCCGCCGCCCTTCCACCGCCTCGCACCGGCCAACACCTGGGCAGCCCGCGCCGCCACCAGCTTTCCGGAGCGGCCCGGCGCGGCCCGGCCCGGCGCGGCCGAGCTCGCCCCGCCGTGACCC
>NW_020450739.1:295890-358078 GCF_003343035.1 Apteryx rowi | reverse complement strand
CGCCACACGGCGCCTCCTGCAATGGCGGCGGCGGGACCCACCGAGGCGGCGGCGGCAGGAGCCGGAGGGGGAAGCGGAACCGCCGCGCGCGGCCACAGCCCGCAAGGGCGGGCAGGGGCGGGGCGCCGCCGCACGCCGACTCCAACTCCCGGCAGGCAGCGCGACGGCGCCGGAAGCGGCGGCGCCTCACGGGACGCGTAGTCCGGGGGAAGCGGCGCCGGTTCCTCCGGCGGAGGAAGCGCCGCCTCACGCGGGGCGCGGAGCGGAGCGGAGTGGAGCGGGGGTGCCCCCGCGCACCGCCCTGCAAGCAGCGGCAGCCCCTGAGGCGGGTACGCGTCGAGCAGATCAACGCTGCTTCAGTAACGTCGCCGCGAGGAGCGAGGCAGCCGGCGGCAGTCACTGCGCGTCCCGCAGCTGACGAAAGCGAAGCGCCCTCAGCAGAAACGTATTTCTGGAGCGGCCGCTGCCTCTGGAAGGGGTGTCCGAGAGCACCAGGTGGTCGGTCATTCTTCAGTCACATCCTTCCTCTTGCCTTAAGGTGCTGGAAGGAGCTTGTTTTTGTACCAGTATAGCCGATGACAAATCAACCATTCTCCCACCAATTTAGGCTAATCCACCCGTTCCCAATTCCAGCTCGGTGTTTTGACATTATCGCTAAAGGACCATACGTGAACCACAGGAGCAGAACCCAGAGTCGCTGCCAGCATTACCATTTCCTATCGTTAGTGACCTGAACCACCCCTTCTGTAGCTACTCTGATGCCCAAGTACCAAGAGGTGTAGTAGCGAGCACAGCTGAGAAAGCAGCATACTTGTCCTTGAGACTTCTACTCCCCCAAAATTCCTGTGGCATATTTAATCTTCCAGATGACTTCCCCAAACATCCACCTGCCCTGCAGCTCTGACCTTACCTCCTCCTTCAACCCAGGCTTGAAGCAACATCTGATTTTTCCTTCAGAAGGAAAAGAATTCATGCCAGGCAGCTCCTCTCCATAAGAAGTCTGGGGAAGGTAGCGGGCTTCCATTACAGCCTCGTATCTGCCCACAAGTCCAGAGACAAACAGTGCAAAACAGTCTTTCCAGCTTCTGCTGCTTTCAGCCCACGTTTGCTGGCCATCTTCTCTGTTATGCTCCACCGGATTAATGCAGAGTGAGCGATCAGAGAAAACATGCCCCCAAAGACCTGCAGTTTTCCAGGAACAGGATTCTGCAGTGACACTGCTGTGGCCACTGGAGACTGTTCTGGTCTCCTTCCTGCTGCAGACAAGGCCACAGTCTCTGCTTCTCTGCCTGTTGCTTTATCACTCTCCCTGCTTAGACTCAACTCCCTATCCATCCCTTTAGGACCAAGGTTTTGCTAGTTCATCTCCACGCTGTTACATACCTTTCAAGAAACCATGGCAGGTTTCTAAACTTTTTTCACACATCCGTCAGCTCTACTTTTCTTCCCTACAAAATGACCTTACTTCTTTGCAATTCAGCTCCTGCCCCAAAGCCTTTTCACAGCTCTTACCCACCTCCCATTTTGTTCTCTCCCCAGACATGTCTTTTTAAAACAAACTAGAGGAGGATTTTTTTCACATCATCACTGGTACTGATTTCTAAAACACCCACTCTTCATATTTTGCCATAATAATATTTTACTCTTTTGTCACAAGGAAATCAGTTTCCTTTGCTAGACTAGGATATTGAACAGCTTGTTTTACCTAAGTAATTCAAACTGTGATTTTCAATTGATATTATCCAACATTAAAGAAACTGTGAGCTTTCAAAAGCAAAAGATTTGCCAGAGATGAATGGCAATCTGGGATGTTGCTGGCACAAGGATCAGACTGCAACACAGAATTATGTACCTGCATATGAGGTAGCGTAAGAACAAACTCAACTTCGGGAATAAAAACAAAAATCCCAGAGACAAGAGACAATACTGATTCACAGCCTATCTTGTCACAGCCCTGCTGCACTGATATGGTTAAATTTGTCACCAAATCTCTCTGCAATTGTTCTCTTTTAATTTCTCCCTTCCCCCAAACAGATGCAGAAGAGTCATGCACTGAGGTAGTGGATGAAGTCCTGGCGCAGCCATCATCATTCAGCACAGTCAAGGGAAAACAAGAGCCCAGTGTCAGAGCACTTGCCAACCTGTCGTGGGCGAAATCACAAGACGAGCTTTCTATTGAATTCCAGCAGAAGCAGAGGAAGGATGTCCAGGGGATCCTGAGGCTACAGCTGGACAACAATGAAGAGCCGATTCTGCTGATGAGATGTCTAGGCTGCACATAAAGGCCTCAAAAGGAGGACAGAATTCGAAAGCCAGAATTTTCATTCACCTCCCCCTGCACAAAATCACCTGCTTTTAATAATTCTGAGTTTATAGGGAATAAAATCTGTTTTCTCTACAGTCCTTAAGAGTTACTTTAAGCTCACAACGCCACCTACTGACCACAACCAGCCTCTTCTGTCAACCCAGGGCAAGTTTTTCCATTAATGAGGTAATTTCCTCTCCATTTCCTTGTATTTATCARCTGTTCTGATGACTGAATGCAAGTCTCCTAAATATTTGCTTCTAGTTGGTATCTCTTCACCAGCTTTCGTCTTCTAAGAATTATTTGTCCAGATTTGGATATAGGGTGAAATTTCTTTCAAATTTTCAAAGCCTTCTTTCAAATCTGACTGATTTGATCAAGTCATGAAACCTCCCAGTCATGAAATTAAAAAAAAAGGGGGGGGGAAATATGTGGGGGGAAGTATTATTTAAGTCTTTTATTGTCCCACGTAAGCACAGAATGTCTCTTCACAAACTCACAGATAACCAAGCTGGACTGTGTAAACAAGCTTAAAATTCAGAAACTTTAATGACTAGATAAAGTTTTTCATACCCTTAATAACCGATCCCCAAGTCAGTTTGTTTAAATTCAAGAAATACAAACATTTCTGCAAGAGGCGGCATTACAGTTGAAGCAGGCTCTGGATTTGGGGGGGGGGGGGGGGGGGGGGGGGGGGGGGGGGGGAGGCAGGGGCAGTTAAAGAGAGAATCAGAGACCAGGACTCTGTTCTTGACTATTGCTGCATGGCCTGTGGCAAGTCATTTCAGCTCTTTGCAGTGCTGTTCTCATCCTCCATCTGCTTTGTCTATTTACGATACGCTGAAACTGTCTTATATGTGAAAGGTGTTTGTAAGAATTAGGCTGAGAGAACCATAATCCATTATGGGACCCTCACACACTACCAAAATATAAATAATAGTAGAGTAGGATTCATTTAGGAAGCTGATGCAATCAATATTCTCGTAGTTTTACTACACTGAACTCAGTCATTCCATACTACTTTATTTCTGTTCTGAGCAAGTCTCCAGGGAGAAGTGTCCATATTTGCACACAGCTGCAAGAATCAGGCTGGAACAGAGGACCGTGGTAAGAAGAGTCATGACACACACTAAGGAACCATGTTGTCTGAGCCCCACTGGAACCTGCATAATCAATTCCTCATATACCTACAAAGAAAAATAGGTTAATACACATATTTAACAAGCTATTTCTTCTCGACCGCAACTGTAGAGGATTACTGATTTGTGATCAAACCAATATTTAACTGTCCCTTTGCTCAGGCTTGTTCTGGGATTCAAAAGCAAAACTGAGATGCGACATATCCTTTCAGTCTACTGCCCTTATGGGGAGTCAGCCACTTCTTGTAGTACAAAGCTCAATCATGTGCTGCATTTTAAATGGTAGCCATTTATATTCTCTATAGCTTTGTTGTTACAATAGGCTTGCCATTGGGGATCTGTATGTAATACTGTATTAAAAAGATAAATTCATGGAATGAGCATTTTGCAGATTACTGAAAAGTGAGTTTTCTCCAAGGCAAAAAACTATTTGGTTTCTTTCTGTTGCTGAAAGCTCCAAAACATTTTTAGGCAAGAACTGCAGACATCCAAGACACGTGCTGATATCCTAGATGCAGGAAGGCATGCATGTTACAAAGCCAACAGATTTGTTGCAAGACATATTAGTCTTATTTCTGAACCTGAACTACTGCAAGCCTTTCAAGTTTCAAAGGCGGTTGTTGACCATACTAAAGATTCAACTTTACCTGGCTTAGAACACAGAATAAAGAAACTCCATGTTTTCTAGACGCTTTGCCAATCAAATAACAACTAGATAAACAGAACTGGCCTTTTTAGATGTAATTCCTTAAACCTTTGGGGTTTTCTCCCTCTTTTCAATTAGATCATAACACTGTTTTCCACTTTGCTACTTGTCTGAGGCACCTGTATTGCCAAGTCCCTTCTTGAATCAACCAATGTCAATTATATTCTCAGATTCCAACAAAACTATTAAGCAAAAAAAAAAAAAAAAAAAAGGAGAGCAGCTGCCATCAAGGGGTAGAAGAGCACAGAAAACAATTACAAGCATGTCAGAACAACACCCACTAAAGCAAGCTGGAAAGGAAGAAAGGAGCCTCCATAAGGAGGAATCACACAACTAGCCATTTACTGATTAGTTCCCAAGCTCTGGAACTGCTAATCACAGACAAAGGCAGTAATTGTTAAATGAGAATCAAGGATTTTCAACAGAAATAAGAACTCACAGGTTTGTGCTTTACGCTAYACCACTGACAGGGATAGTCGTTTCTCCCTGAACAGGGAGCTTCCACTTCAGAAGGTTTCCAACACTCTGTTGACAGGCGATCTACAGAAGATATTAATGCATCATCAAAAATCCAGATGGGATGAAGCCATATGGCCTGCAAGACTTCTCCAAATTAGATATCTTTCCTTCACAACAGCTTGACAGCACCAACTCACTAAAAGCCAAAAGGTGAAACAGCACAGGTACTGATAGAAACGTACCAACTAACCTGCATATTCAAAGTAGTGCTGGCAGTCTTTTTCATGAATTTTCTAACTCTTCCATTTCTGAGACAGTAGATGCCTAAGCAAGAACTCTCACCCACATGGTATTGGGGCCCCTCTGTCTTTAATAGGGCAAAGAATTCATCATTGGTCTGTAGACTCCCCAAATCCAGCCATGCAGTTACAATTTCTCTTTCCCCAGAACACAGAAGTCATTTTTTCATTTCTCCTTGTTGGCATCCTGTTGTCACATGCAAGAACTCCACTCACCCACTTTAAATGTTCTTACATTAGTAACAAATAGGTTTTCCTGCTCATAAGTAGTACATGAGGCAGAAGAATGGAAAGATTTCACATCCCTTTTTTATTGACCAGACAGTCCTCCCTTCCCCCTACCTTATCCCAGAAAATAAATTGCTCAAATTATGCTCGAGTAAAGAAGTTGAACATTAGAACATTTGACTTGGCAGCTAGCAAGAATGATTTCATGAAAGGAAATACAATTTGTAGCAAATATGGGGGATTTCATTGTTCGTGTAACTTAAAATATTTGTTGTCAGTGGATATGAGATTCTTGTTTCAGACAAGTCTGAGACTCCAATCATTCCATCCTTCAGGAAGACAGTTTTCTACATTTTTCCCTATACAAATGCAGGAGGAGAGGGTTGGAAACCATCAGAATACTTCAATTACTCTAAGTACCTGAGTCTGAATAATATTAAATATGCCATGCATGGCTTCAGCTGCCAAGAGAAAAACATTGTGAAAACATATGGTCTAAGCAGCTGATCTTTAGCAAACCAGAGCCTGCAGGGATTGTGACAAATAGAACAACTGTCAATGCTTCCAGGTGAAAGAACCCAAACTCAGGGGATACAGCCCCCTAAAGTAAAAAATAAAAAATAATAAAAAAAATTATCATGTCTGTTAACAATTAATCTGCCTTTGGTCAGGCAGCAGTAGCATTCATCCTAATACACAGTAAATGCAAGGAGGAAGACAACATGCCCTTTATTAGGGCCGCTATCTTCCTCCCATTTTCACATGACTACTAAGAGCTCCATTTCCAAAGTCAAATATAGGAATAACTGTGGAATGTGGATCTCTCTCCCCAAAGTATGTGCAATGAGAATCTCACTGTCACAGCAGCAGATCAGCACTTCTGGACTCTTCAGAACAACCAACACTTCCCCGTCGTTCTCTGCCGGCCGGTGGTACCGTCCATGCACAGGCAAGACAGCTCTAAAACAGCGGGAACACTGAGGGTCGGGTGTCATGTATATAAGAACAACAAGGTCTGTGGCTAAGTACTCAGGAGCCTCCACATCAACAGCATCAGGAATTAACACCACCTGCAAGTGGAGGAAGATACAGACATGGTTGCCATCAGAATCAACACAGGGGATGGATGTGAAAAAACACATGAACTTAGTGTGTAACACTCCGAGATTTAAGGTCACTGCCTGCTGTGGTAACCTACTGCAGCATCAGAACGGGAAAGAAGTGTAACTCCTGCACTAACACTTTGTTCTTCAAAGTTTGAAAGAAATTCAGCTGTAGGAGTCTACTGTGTGAATAGAGTACACTTTACTCTGCCACATTATCTTACTTCAGACTCCCACAACAGGTGTCTGCATCAGATCAGTCACGTAGACCTCCCTAATGAGGAACAATACCAAGCACTTGCAGTCATCTAACCTTTTCTTAGACATCAAACTCGAGACAAGATGAACTGTCTCCTAGAATTGTCTACCTTTCCAACTGGCTATAAAGAAAATCTGCACTGTAACCTCACAGTAGATGACTAGTGGACAAGCATCTAAAATGAAGCAAGTTGAAGCCCATCCACATCAGTCCAAAGTTATGTCGCAGGTCAATATGAGTCACTGTTTTGCATCCACTATTTTATATTACAGAAGAGTCCAGTTACTCTAGCTGAGAAAGGGGTCCCATTGAGCTAAGTACTATGTATAGTTTTACGGTTGTTTCTTACCACATGAGCACGATTTAAATAGAGAAATAGCAGGAGGAGGGAAGCACCGTCTAGTCCCAGTTTAAAGAGGAAGAACTAAGGACTGGTAATTCAAGTAGTCTGTAGTGGAGCCAAGAATTGCACATGAATCTCTCAAACCTGTTTCAGCACTTTAATCATACAGTAATTTTCATGACAAAGGATCCCAATTCAGTTCTTCAAAAACACTTCTCTTCCACTTGCTTAAGTTCCTTGTTTTTCCTTATTCCTGACAACTTCTCTGGGGAGCTGGGAAAAATTATTTCAGCAGATGTGCTGGTTTGAAACATGCAAACTTTCTAAAGTAAATGAATTAGTTTCCTTTCTAGAACTTCTTTCCCTAGTTCCATATTATTCTAGTATTTTACAAAAATCAAGACTTGCAAGAGCATGCATCTTCATGCCTCAAACTCAGAAAAATCCACTGGCTGTAACAGTGAATCGGAGAGTCTCCCATACTTACTTTTGACTACAAAATTTAGGCACCTCTTCAGACGATGCAGCTAGATGCTGGGAAATGACTGCCTTCTCTAATTATAAATGACAGATTATTACAACCCAATTCTCATGAAAACTATCTTCCTCACCAGTCTAGTTTCTAACACTGGGCCTGGTTCCATGGTCAGGAGCATCATATCGGAAGTTCTGTCCTTGAGCTGTCCAAAATAACTTTTCAAGTCCCTGTCCAATGTGTTATTCTTAAATCTGAAGAGTTTACAATGCAATTATGCCATTAATAAGGGCATAATAGTACATGCAAGCATCCCAACATCAAAAGTTGTCAAGCGTCTTTGCACCCATATGTTTTAACTGAATTAAGCACTTAAGGGGATTCCCTTAAGCCACACTTTTACCACATCTCTACCCAAAATTAGAATGTAAATACTGGAAAGCAACCAAGAAAGCTGTGATGAAACAGAAACTGTGAAGCTACTCAGAGCGCATCAGAGAAGCCATTACTTTGCTCCTTTGAAGACTTTGATACTTGCTACGGTGTCTTGACAAAGAGACTAGCAGATAAGCAGCATGTAATCACTGCTGATTTCCCCGCCACCACCTCTTTTGCAAGGGCTAACTTTCCTTCTTTTCAATCCAGATAGCTTTTACCAGAGTGGCTTATCTGGGGCTAAACAGATCTGCAATGGCTCCCATGTATGCACATTTATGTGTAGAAATATCACCAGTGTATGACATAAAACACGACCTGCATCAAGTAGTGCTGATAAGGCTGGCAGATACAATGAAAAGTCAAGAATATGCTACTTTGCAGCATCTCCTTTCAGGAAAGGGAATTAATCATCTGCATTCTAGGAGCTGCATAATGACCACAGGTGATAGCTTCCTGAGCAATGCATTCTCCAAATGCTGGCAAAAAGCATACTCTGCCTTATCTGAATAGCTGCCAGATGTCTCAGCTTTGGGGCACATTACCTTTGTTAAGTTGTGCTGCTGTAGTGATGCCAGCTCATAGGGATCCACATAGATTCCTGGCGGAAGACGAGTTCTAGCTGCCACTGTGCATCCTCCTATATCCTCCTCCATTATACCAAGTTCTACCTTCATCAGTAGGTCCCTTAAGACAAGCAACAGAAACAAAATATTTATACCTGCATTTCAAAAGATGTCACCCAAAAACCCAGGAGACATGCTCCCAAATGCATAGCGATTAAATGCAGCTCTCACATATTTATACTACATGGTATGCATTCAGAAAATAGTTCTCTATCAAGACATTCTGTCCTTTTCCATCTAGTAAACTGTAGTTCACCCTAATTCCAGATCCAGAACAAAAATAACGTTTCACTTATTTAAACTGCCAACAATCACCACAAGCATTTTAGAAGGTAGCCTCCTGTTCTTCTTCTACTATAATTTGTAACTGTTAAATAGCTGATCATACCAGTATTCACATAGCTAGTGTTTAGCCACACACCCACTGATATAGCTCAGTGAGCTGATACAACTGTGCACGAATTGTAAACAAACTTCTTCACACATAAAATTAAACTGCAAACTATTCTGATGGAGTTCTTCAGTGAGAGCTTACCTGTGAAATCCCTCATGCAGAAGCTGTTGTGTGACAATGGCATCCTGACAAGTAGCCTGCACATCTAAGACATCACAGAATGAATAACAGTGTTTACAGAATAGCACAGGTACTTTTAATTATCACGAGGGCAGACTTTAACAAGCCTCAGCAAAGTCTTACAACGTACAAACAAAGTGTCTGCAAACACTCTCACAGCAAACGAGAAATATTTCATTGTGATCAACAGACAAGTATACATTTCTTAGATCACTGATCGAGGGGTCTAGATCTTTCATGCTTCCCAAATTCAGAAGCCAATCCTATCAACAAGCAGGCGCATAAAGCTAAGCATAGGTGAAAACATTTGCAAGATGAAAGCCCAAATAAGGTGGCCCAAACTGTYTGATGTCTCTACAAAAGAGTTCCAGGTGTTCAAATTTAAACTGCGGAGATGTGGTAAGAGCAGTTGAATAGTCAACTGAAGAAGAAGAAAAAAAAATCCAAAGACATTTGACCCACACCACTATTTACTTAGACACAAATCCAGTTAGCTTTAATCATCTAGCATCATCTGAAACACTAAGCCTAAACTCAGTTAAGCTTTAATCAAGCAAGAAGGCCCACACCATTCAGCATCCTGTACAGACCTCAGAACAACCCAGCTGCCTTGAACCAGGCCTTGACAGCTGTAACCACATCCGGCTGGAAAGATATTAAGTCTTCCAAAGCCCACGCACATACAGATGCGATCCCCTGGTTTTGATTGCCTCCGTGTTCCTCACCACAGCTTGCTCGACTGATGCCAGTCCAACAAAAAGCTACAAAACACTCCGAGCAAGAGGAATGGGAAACACTCGCGGCTCCAAAATACACACGAGGGGCAAAACCGCTTGTTTCTCAAACGATTTAGCATTCAAGGAATTTTCCAAGCGCTTGTGAAAACACCAGGTCGACACGGCGGGTGCTCTGCGAACCCCTCTGTCAGAGAGCGCTCTGTATTCCCGCGCCTTAACGACTTGCAGCCTTCCGCGGATGCCAGGCTTTACCACAAGCTCCGCCGGCGCCCGCTCCCCACCCCCCGCGGCAGCCCTAACCGCCGCTCCCTGGGCCGGGCCGGGCCGGGCCGCGGCCCTCAGCCACCCGCCGCCACGGAAAGCCCCGGCGCGGCACTGCCGGCTGCCGCACTTACAGAGGCTGCCGGCCGCGCAGAGCAGCGCCGCCGCCACCCCAGCGCCCAGAGCCGCCATAGTCCCCGCCGCCACCCACCCCGCCCCTCAAGCCCTCTGAGGCCGCGGGGGCCTTGAGACGAACGGGGCGCCCTCGCCGGCCCAGGCCGCGGCAGCGAACGCCTGCCTGCCCACCGCCTACTTCCCCTCAACTTGCGGCCCCAGTGCGATCCGCCTCAAGACGCTGTCGCTGCCGTTCATGAGAACGGCTGTCCTGCCCCGGGGCATGGCTCCAGAGCTGTAGGAGCCGCAGGAGTCCTCCCTGGGACCTTCAGGCAGCGGCGCGGGCAGCCAGGCAGGGGCTTGCGGCGGAAGCGGGTGGTGGGGCCCGCCGGCGGAACTGTCGCCATGGCAACCGCGCAGGCCGCGCTTGGAAGACCTCAGCGCCGGGGAGCCCGCGCCCCGCGGCCGGGCCGCCCCGAGGCGCCCGGCATCACCCGGGGCAGCCGCGCCGTTCACGCAGAGAGGAGGCGCGTCCCGGGCCTGCCGCCGCCGCTCTCCCGGTGCCTGAGGTGACGGGAAGGGGCGAGGTCGGGGGAAAAAAAGAAATAGTCTCTTTCTTCTCCCCCCCCCCCCATTTTTTTAGTAATTTGAGCTACTCGAGTATTCTTAGGCCTTGATCCTACCAAATCCTTCACGGAGCAGCTGAGTGCCTGTAAGGGCTGACGCTGGGCCTGCAGCGGTTTTGCGAGACCTCAGGGATGAGCCCGACCTTTTAAGTGAGTCCTTCAGCTGCGGACTGAAACATTTTGCAGACTGAGGGCGATGCAAACGCGTCACTGCAGGACCCGAGGCTGAGTTTTGTCGTCTTGCATGAGCGTTTTGCGGAGAAACAAGTGATAGAAAAGCTTGTTTCAAACTGCAAATATTTTTCTGTTATATATGGCAGAATTTGGCAGAAAAAAAAGCACCTGAGATTTAGGCCTGGTAAAACGCTGCCGTTTCACATTTGCAGCACCTGCTGCTGGTAGTAGCAATAGTCTCTGTTTGTATTACTGGAAAATATAGAATTATTTCCCCTCTTTCTTATGGCTTTGAATAACATTCTCATATTTGTATTTTTCTTCTAAGGAGGGTTTCTTTGCCATTTGAAGCATGGAGGCATATTCTCATGATTGCTATTTATAGTTCAAAAAGCCATTTCAGTTCAGTTTGAAGCATTGTCTCATTTTAAGTTAGTGAAAGTGGCTCTGAGGAGAAATGTGCTGATTTAGCTTTTCTGTCCAACTCATAGAATTATTAAAAAAATATATATATAGCTAGCTCCTCTAGTTAATTTTCAGCATTGAGAATATTATTGTGAATTTTTACTCTTCCCCATGTGGCTTTCCACAGAGAAGGAAGATTGATTTTTAAACTCAGCTTAGAAGTAGGTTTTAAACGTTAACACTGTCTTTCTTTATTTGGAGATATATATTTTAATTTTTTTGAGTCATTTCCTATCTTGACTTTCTACAATCCGTAGAGTAGTCAAAGTAGGAGACAACCTAGATGTTTGACATCTTTTCACTTAATTGAAACCAAAAGGAAAGTAACATTTGCATTCAGTGTTGCACACTAAAATGGGAAAGAGGATCTGCAACGGCAGTGTTCCTGATCTTTACATCTCCTCTAATAATCAGGTGACTCAAAGGAGATCAGGGCCAAAGGGCTTGTGGACAGCTATTTTAAAGCAGAAAAAGAGGAATTGCCATAGTCAGTCAGACTCGCGTTCCATCTTTCTGGTTGCAAGACGATAGAAAATGCTTCAGAGAAGACTATAAAGGATAATTATGGAATAACTTTTTAACCTTATTCATTTAGTAGCTGACCTGTGCACTGATACATGAGAATGTAGTAGTTCTTCTTACTTAAAAATGAAATCCTAGCATAAATATTTACTATCTGTAAAATTTTACTATCTGTATAAATACAGCTATAGATGTAGGGGGTCACTCAGCTCTTTCCCTCCAACCCCCAGTTAAGACCCTTTCTCTATCTTTTAAGTATGGCAAAAGTTCCCAGTTCCTCCCCTCACACAACAGCTCAACATTTTCAAATTTTCATAAATTCTTGGTCCTTGTGAATGTTATATAGCTATAAACTCTACCAAAAGTCATGTGCGATGTTAAAAAGCATTTCCATTTGTCACTTGAATATTCTCAGCTTTTCAGTTTCATTGATGGTGTATTCTAGTTAGAGAAGAATTAAACAGCTGAATTTCATCTCTCTTTAAAATGACTGTAATTTCAGTGTTTCCTACTTGGAACCCAATCATTTTTTTTCTGCATTTCTGAATCTCTTCTCCCTCCTTATCCCATCTGCCATAGGTTACATATATGCTTCTTTATTGAGGTGACTCTGAAACTGGAAGCAAGCTTTATAAGAACTGACTAGATGCCCCTCCATTTGTAATGTAAAAAAAAAAGGGGGGGGGAGCCGTTCTGCCTTGTTATGTGAAATAAGGAATATGATATGTCCACATTTGTGACAGACACAGGTGAAGGAAATTTGAACCATATTAACCAATTTGTTTCTTTTCAAAATGATATATAACAGATCATAGAACTCTGTCTTTATTATACTTCCTGCAACATTCAGATTTATTTAATTTTGCAGAAACTCTTTTGGTGAAGTTCTGAGATACTTCAAGTTTTCCTTTAGAATTTATTTTCCAAAGATTTTTTCCATATGTGCTCAAATAAGCGTACAGCAGAAATACGTTATAGTATCTTTATAGAAAAATTGAATTCTACCTGAATTCACACCTTGAGCTTTCCTATAAACTATCAGGTGATACAAAGTTAAAAGCATGGTGGTTAGAGAAGAAAAGGGTTTGGTAGTTGAACAATTCCCAGTCTTTCCAGAGCAATGCGTATAATATGCAGTAAAAAGTTGTTTGTGAAGAAACTGTAATACATTGATGTTTTTCATTTAAAAATGCATAAATAAAAAGCATCTTTTAGGTACTGTTTGACTATGCAGTACTTTGCTTAGCTGATAGACCAAAAACTGTAACTTGTATGTTACAATGTGTGTTACTCAATCTTGATTCAAAGGCCAAGTAGTGACAAATGTGCAGATCAGCAGCTGAGAATCACACTCATTTTCAAAGATCATGTAGGAACATGTTCAAGTTCTACTGAAATCAGGGATACTTACACCATGGCTGAGTGTTTTTGCTGAATTTGTGTCACTAATCCCAATAAAAAGCTGGGTCTAAAATACGTTGCCTCTAAGAACAGTACCTGAGGTCATGCTTTCTTTCCCCTTTTTTCTTTTTCTGTTTTCAGTGAGCACTGAAGTCCCTGAGGACATCTCTTATAAAATTGAATATACTTCAGTCAATAGCAAGAGCTGTTATGACTTACATTGCGAAAAAGTGTGGTATTTGCTTTCAGCCTCCATCCATTATCCTCATCTATAAAGAAGACGACAAGGATAAAATTCGCCAGCGTATCATGCCTATCCGAAATTTCTCAAAGTTCTCAGGTATGGTGTATTCACTTGTGGCATTCCTTAGATCCACTCTACACACAGTAAAAGGAACGGCTAGTTGGTAACACAGTATTTTTAGCGACTCCTGGGCAGCTTCTTGCCAGCATCCAGGGAGTACGTAAGGGGACCATTTTAGGGTGATACAGAAATAGTATTGGCACTGTCTCCACTGAGGAACCCCAGGCTGCATCTTAACATGAGTAGCAGCACTGCTAAGTTTGGATGTCTCATGCGTGAGGGTTTAGGAAAAGAGGATGTATTTATATAATGAGAGTTTGCTTGCATCTATAATTCTTCATGGTGATCTTCTCTTTAGACTGTATCAGAGCTGCTGAACAGCTGAAGAATAACCCTCGGCACAAAGCTTACTTGGAAGGAGTCTCACTACGTCAGCTAAAGAAGTTCTATGGTTTGCTGAAAGGTCATTTGGGAGGACAGAGTCTGGCTGAGAGCTTGGAACAGATTCGTCAGGAAGAGACCATTGACCCAGAAGAGGATATGAACAAATTAGATGACAAGGAACTAGCCAAAAGGAAGAGCATCATGGATGAGCTCTTTGAAAAGAACAGGAAGAAGAAAGATGACCCAGATTTCATCTACAATGTTGAGGTTGAGTTTCCACAGGATGAGCAGCTGGAGTCCTGTGGTTGGGATGTGGAGTYGGGTGAAGAAATCTGATTCCGGACAAAGATTTCTTAGATGAACAGTTCAGAGGGAAAACGTACATTCCTCACATTGAGTGCTGTTATTGTACTTATTCTACTGCATCATTTTCAATTCATGCAATTGATGCATATTATATTGGCTATGAATCCAAGGGCTAAGATGTTACAGTAATTTCAGATTTAAATAAACTTTGTTTAAAAAGTCCAACTTGATGAAATGGAAATGGGGTAGCTGAACTTGAGTTTTTTTCATCTTTACATATTCAGAATGCCTAAAAAAACTTTGAAATGTAAACAATGATTTAATGATTTATGATTTAATGATGAATGATTTAATCAGCTTTGGCAGAGACCTCACCAGCTTGCATTGCTATGATTTCTTTCAGCTTCATCTTAAAATGAAGTGTTAAATATTTATATCTTGAAAGCAATGTTCAAGTTTCATTGCATAGCTATGGTATTTATTATTACTTGTTGGAATGTTAAATATATATGAGTCTATTTTCTGAATAAATCAACATTGCAATGAAAATATTACTTTCACATATCCTGAGTGATGCTTAAATCTGCAGCCGCAGGTTACACAAATATGAATTCTTATATTTAAGAAACAGGATATTTAGAAAATAAGTTAGTTCTGACAGTACTCTTGAAAATACAGTGATTGTGAATTGATAAAATAAGGTGTTTTCCTTAAACTACTAGATGATGTTCTGTCAGTAAATACTCAGCTCTGGGAAAATGTGTTTACACTATCGGAGGAAAGTTGTGTGGCAGGAAATCACAAAAGCTAGGGGTGTCTTTAGAATAAAGCAAAATCTTCACTGCTGTTGTCTCATCAGACTACAGTTTCGTACTCATTTTAAACAGTACTAGGGGAGAACTTGACATGACAAGTAAATAAGGCTATGGCAAAAGGTTTTCCAGATAGTGTTTTGATGGTCACAGAGGAGTTTATCTCTGCAAATTAGTATTTTATTTATCCCACTCAAGGTTTTAATCCCACTGTCTACCTCAGCTAGTTTGTACTAGTCAGGTCCTACTCTCTTGTAAGAATTGGAAGACTAAGGTTAGGAGTCTCTAGAAAATTATGTGGCACTAGAAGCTTCCCAGGTTTTGGCTTCCTAAATTTGGTTGGGTTGTGAGGATTCTGAGAGGAGTGGGCCTTCATCTTGAGTTAAATATCCTCAACAAACAGATGCCCAAGGTAACTAAAAGGAGGTATAAATTGCCCCCGAGACTAATTTATTTCCTGTCTTTCTTCCTGCTGCAACCAGAAATGAATTAAAACATGCCAACTTTGTCAATAAGACTTTCATAGCACAGAAATTGGTATTTGGAATAGTTCTCTTCCTACAAATGCAAATGACAGAACCAGTCCTATGAGAAATCTGAGATGAGCGTAAATTAAACCACGGTACTTGTCCTGGAGCAGATGAGTGAGCTTAAGTTTGTCCAAGGCAGTCTTTATTTCAGAAGAGAAACAAAAGTTGATGTCTCATTTGCCAAAAATTAACAAAATAAAACATGACTCAGCTCTTTCACTAATGGATGGCATGTGTATGTATCTGGCACAATCGATCCTTTGTCTGCTTCCAGTCAAAAATTGCAACATATCAGCATATTAAGATCTTGACGCAGATTCACTAGTAAGTCTTGGTGAGTTCGTCTTAATATTGTTTATCTGTTGGTGATCAGCACAGAAACTCAGTTCAGTGTGGGAGAACTCAGACTGCCATTTTATGCAATGGATATTAATTTACCTACTTTCAGTGGGCCACTTCAAGCAAATGTAACCGGTCACAAGGCAGGAAATTGCAGGCCATTTGTGTCTTGAGTAGAAGTAAAGATGCTGAAGCAACAGCTTACAGGAATTATAATCACTTTAGCCTTCACTTTTTCTAGCAAAATGATAAAAAATGTTCCAGCACACTGCGTGAAATCACCAACTGCTCTCTGTGTATCCTCAGACAATGCTAGCTAGAATTAAAAGGATTGTACATCAGGGCAAAATCAATCAAAGCCAAAAGCAGTCTGTTGCTTTAATGTGATTAGCCTGATAAGGACATTAGGTCAGTGATTTTTGAAAAGACAAACCAGTGATGACAGCCATGAATATTTACAATGTTCTCACATGGCAGGGTCCTAGAGAACTGGCACATATATAAATCTTATGTCAATATGCAGATTCCTGGCATATTAAAGCAACCTTTCAGAGACTGAAATTTGCTCATCTTCACTGCCCCATTTGTCAGAAGGGTTTCATTGGCCAGTTTGCAATGAAATTTCTGCTAAATATTTTACCAAACATGACAGAGGCGCAAATTTACTAAGATGCTATCTCCAAGCTCAGCGTAGTCATATTCTTATGCTAGAAAATGTGTATTATTATTCTTGGTGAAGCTGAGCATCCCAAGAACATAAAATGAGTGGTTCTAGATGGAGGGAAAACAGAGAAATACAACTACCTGCAGCAGAGTATTCAGAGCCTCAGATAGATACAAATTGGTTTCTACACAAAGGGGAAGTTCAGCATAAGAGTAGAAAGCCAAGCTATATCCCTGTCGGGTGTTGTGACAGGCCACAGCAGGACTTTTCATCTCTATTTTCTCAAACACCCATTTTCTCTTCTGCTGCTGCAATGCTTGCTAAAAGGATATAATAGAGCAGTGTACTTTAGTAGCTGTTGGGTTTCTTTTCACATGTACCTGGGTATATTAAATGTCTTCCTTCCTGAAAGATGATTTATTGCTTTCTGCTTCCTGTATAGACTGTCTGATAATGAAGGAGAAATTCTAGCTTCCCTGGGCCTCCTCAGCTTGCAGTTCCAGTAGCATATGACTCCCCCTTGAAGGACTGCATTGAGACCAAGGCTTTTTCCACCCTGTTAAATGAGCTGAATAAAAACCAGAGCATTTCCCCAGGAGAGCTTAATCTTCATGTAAAGACTTGCATGCGAGTGCTTTGAGGTTAAACAGCACCTGTAAAAGACTTTAAATTGGCTTTTTTTGATACCTTTGAGTTATTTGGTGTGGAAATGTCCCCTGACATTTGGTTTGAAGTCCAGGCTTGGTGTTTATCAGTTGCTGTAGAAACAGAAAACTTTCATGAGGGCCATCTGTAATGGATGATCTGAGCGTAGTTTCTCATTTCAGGGTAAACTTACTTTCTATCTATGGAACTCCTGCTTTACAGAATTACAGTTTAACAAAAATGTATATTATTATGCATCCATTGTGTCAAACACTGACTCTGTTCTAGCTGAAAGTAATCTAAACCAGCTACACCACGCTGCTACTTAATGACAGATTGAACACATGGATCTTCTGTAGCTGACATCTCACCTGGAGATTTATGTGCCCAAAACTTTGGAGATAAAGAATCAAAACAAAACAAAAAGGCAAAGTGCGTAAGGCTGGATAGAGAGGTAAAAGCAATTGTATGGAGAAAAATGTAAGGGAAAATAAAGTACCATATTAGGAAAAGCTTCATGATGCAATGTGAGATTTGTGAAAATAGCTCTGTTTTACATTCCAACAATTCGTTTGGACAAAGCCATAAGGAACATACTAGGAGGCTTTGATCCCCAAACTATGCATGCAGAGATCGTGGTGGCTCTGTTTCCGCCTCCAGCTTCTTTAAGGCTCCAAGGGACTTGGAGAGAATTTCCTTGCTGCCTGGTATCGGCCCTCCCCAAGGTAATAAGGTTAGCTATTTTCTGCATAAATACCATCCTTCTGAGAATGTACTTAGCTATTCATTTCTGCCAGTGAACATCTCAGCTCATTTGCTGCCTCCCTCTCGCTAGAGGAGAGCTCTGTACCTGCAATGGCTGCACACAGCCCAGCGCCTGCTTTGTTTTAACATGCACTTTGTTTTAACGTGCGCTGCTATGAATGTGCCTTGATGAAAGCACGTCAAAGAACGGAGGGAGCAGGAAATGCTTTGGCCAGGAGACGAGAAAAAGAGAAATGTCTGATGAAAAGAGGTTGTGCGAAGAAATTGGGCTGCTTGCCCAGAGTAGAGCAGCTGCAGGGAGAGGCCCACTGCTAGATAAAAAAGAGTGGCAGTGCCACAGCAGCAGGGAGAGAGGAGAAGCCTACAGGACTTCAGGTAAATATTGGACAGACAACCCTTAAAAATCAGCAGTGTCTCCCAAGGAAAAGAGTGCCAGGGTTTACTGCAGTTCTTCCAAAGAATTTGAACACTGCCAGGCAGCACTGCCCTCCACCCAGTATAGACTTATACAGGCCTTGTAATGGTTCCTTGTTCTTTGTCATGTCACCTCTCAGTACTAGCTAGAAAAGAGTCAGAGCCCACCAGCATCCTCTGCTTTGCATTGGTACTATTAGAGGAGAAARGGGAACCTGGGACATCACATAAGAGGAAGAGATTTCTTACTGGAGAAGAGTATTCTTCCTAAAGAGTATTTCTACCTAGGGGTGCCATAGCCAGACTTTGCCATCATAGCTGTGTACACCCAGACTGACTTCTGGAGCCATCTGCAAGTCCTCTGCTGTGCACTGGGCTTCTTGCCCAGGGGAGATGAGGAACTGCTTCCTCGTCAGCTGGCTGGCACCACACCAGCCAGGCTTATGGCTCCTAGAAGTGCTTTTACTATGAGAAGAAAAAAAATGGCATACCTCTGACAGAGCCTCTTTCTGTATGGTTACCCATAGATGGGACTTCAGTGATAAAGCTAAGATATTTTAACACATTTCCTGTTAGCTCTGGAAGACCAGCACAGAGCCAGCTGCAGAATCTGGAGCCTAGTGCTCTCCTACATCAGCAAAATCAGCCTGAGAGATTCAAATAAACCGCATTTGTGTAAAGCTGCTGAAGTCAGTGATTATGGTAATGATTAAGTAATTTGGCCTGAAAATTTTTTTTTACTGGTGATGCAAGAAAAAGCTTGTCTCAGGCTGAATTTACAGGGCTGGCAGTTAGAAGAACCCATGTTTCACTTGCCAGCTGAGAAAGTCAGATCTGGAAGTTGTTCAGAGGCAGGAGCCATAGAGCCTCACTAGAACATTTTTCAGGATAGAATAAACTATGCAAAATGGGAGGACACACACACACACACACACACACACACACACTTCCTTCCCTTTGGAGAGCATACAGTTTCTGCAGCTTATTTGTTGCATCCTGGGGCAAGGATGCTGATGCTGCTTGCTTTTGCTCTCCAATGTGCTTGGACCTGTTGCCTGTGTTAATACTATATTATGCCCAAGATTATTAAGATTTATTAAGATTTGCAAATGTTTTTGACAAAGGACCATTAGTGCTAATAACTAAAAAACAGACAAAGGAGACTGTGATAGAAAACATCTTGCTCTGTTTCCTTCCTCTTTGTCTTTCCTGGATTGGACATCTGGAGCTAAACCCTCCCAAAAATATAGCATGGATGAATTTTACCTAAGCTGAGCACTAGGCAATGACTCATCTCAGTAGAGAATTAATATTAGGATCTTATGCATGAAATGTCCTGAATGGGGGAAGAGGGTCAAAGGTGTAGGACTGAAGACTGTTGGGTGGACAACCCTCAGAGGTGGGTTGAGCAATGGGTATAGGTCAGGAGTAGTTTTTCTGAGTCAAGAGGGTGCCAGACAAGCCAGCCAGCCAACCTGGAATGGCTGAAAGACTGCAAATGACAGTGACAACTTAATGCAATGCTTGCATTTGCTTGGTCAGACACTTATTTTGTGTGTGTCTGTTGGCATATTGCCCCTACTCCCTCCACCACAGCAACCATTGTACCTACTGTCCAACCTTGACTGTGCTTGACAGGTCAAGGGATAGAGACCTGAAGTAGTGTAGAAGAAATCATCTTGCTTTTTCTCTCTCACCTCTGGAGCAATTACTCACCTGTTAACATTTCTCAGCAAGCATATCCATAAATTACCTGCCATGCCATTTATAGACCCAATAGTCATCTGCATTACGCTCCTCCGTGCTCCATCCCTTTGGCAGATGAACCTGGAATGGCCAAAAGGGGTGATGAGACCAATAAACCAACAGACATAGAGATACACAGCACGTGGTCACACGAGGCTGCTTTCTTAGACAGGCAGACTAAAAAGAGAACATCATTGTGCACCTGAAACAGTAGTGTCAAGTTTCCCCTTGGTAATTTTTTGTTATCCTTTCAGGAGAAAGCAGCTTACTGCATAGATGGCAAGGTGAATATGGTGTAGTGCAGGCTTCAAGAATAACTATCCTGATTTTGTTCTCTTATGATTGTGTTGTCTCCATCAGAAAGATCAGATGGCTGATAAGGTCAAAGACGGTATTAGATAAGCACCAAAGGGCACAAGGTGAGCATAAGCGTCTCTGCCTCCCCTTGGCAGCAGGAGAGTGCTTAGGAGAAGCCAAGTTACACCATCACCTGCTGGTGCCTGGAGGCAGGATCACTGCAGACTGACATACCCAGAGACATCAGTAGTTGGGCTGTTGCCTCATCCAGCTTTCAAAGGACACTGGCACCATGTCACAGAACCCCTCTGTCTTTTCTTCAGCATCTGGACCACACTAAATGGACAGCAATTAGGATCAGAGAGCTCTCCCAGCAAGATGACCCAGAGCTCTGTAATTAGCTTTCCTGTGCTGGGGACTGTCAGCCATGGAAATCCTCTGTGTGCAGTTTCTCTATGCAGCCAGTTCTTGACCCAGACAGACCTGGACTTCCCCACTGGGAAGAGACTGGTCTCCTCATCCTCTGTTCTCCTAGCAAGGAGAGTGACAGTTTGAAAGGTTAGGCTGAGAGGAAGTCACTTCTCTCAGGTGCACTGGGGCAGCCCAGCTCAGGGAGGGTGCAGCTCATTCATGTGAAGTTTCATAGTTCTCAGCTTCTTGGAGTACTAGTTTGCTGATCAAATGTATTAAAATCAAAGACTTACAAGTGTGAATCAAGAGGCTGACTGGAAAAAATCTGGGAAAGGAAGAGACAGAAATCAGTAAAGTGGGGTCTTTCTGACGGTTCACTAGGAGAAGAGGCATCAAGGAGTACTGTGAAGGTCACCTGTGAGCTTTTTAGGAGAGGATTGTGGATGCTGCAAGGAGTTTGGAATTGGCCAGCGAGGAGCCAGAAGCCAGCTGAGGTTTTTGCCATAGTGTAACCAATCCAGCACAAAACTGCCACTGTGGGAAAGGTTAGCAGAGCGGCTGTGCAATGATATTTATGGGGCTTTACTGCCAGAGTGAGAAATCCTCCGGGTCTCCTTTGTGCATAGGAACTGAGTGAGGGCTGCCAGAGGGATACAGAGAAGTCATAAGTTTTTATTACTGAAGATGGAAAGAATTCCTTTTATCTGAGCTCTGGCTATTACCTAGAGGAACAGCCAGAATCGTTTCCATGTGTGTGAAACAGGCCAAGAAATGGGCTGTGTTGGAGTGTGCAAAATTGTTTCATTACAGCACAAACTAGAGGTGCTTAGAGCCATTTCTTTGCTGTGTGTCGTTCAATGCTAGCTGAAGGGACAGGAGGTTTCTGGGACCAGAGAAGGCAGCGTGAGTCTTTCCTTATTCAAGTTATAAAATGATATCTCAGGGAATATGACAAAAGCTCCAACTGGCAACTCACTTGGGTTTTCACCTGTATTGTAGCACCACTAGGTTCATTTCGATAGTGGCAGGGTCAGGCGAGCATCATAGGAGAGCTTGAACTTCCTCAGCCATGCAAGAGAGTTGATGGGAAGAAACAGAGTCCATGTAACAAGCAGAGGAAGAGCATCCAAGCTCACTGCAACCCCAGCCTACCACAGATGGCTGTAAGTACACAGAAAGGATCACAAAGGTACCAGATGAAAGGGAGAAGAGAGAATTGAACTAGACCAGAAGGTGGCATCTGCATGGTGAAGGGTCAATGACAGTACGGTCAGAGGAAGGGCAGAAACAGGAGAAACAGAGCCCCATCCCAAATATGTGAGATACCTGCACCCAAAAACCTGGGTTTTGCCAGTTTTGTGCAAGAAGTTACATGGGAAGCTTCGCCTCATGGTAAAGGAGAAAACCAGATGAGAAACTGGAGTTGAAAATAATGTGTGTGAAAGCAATAATGCTCCTGGTTGTGAGGAAAGGAAGGAGTGAGCAAAGGAGTGTGGTGGGGCACTACCATGGACTAAGGACTGGTAACCAAGGCCTCTTGGGAAGAAAAACAATGGGAAAAAAGGGTCCTGAGTAAGCATGTTACAGGCAGAGCAGCAAACCATGCTGATAATGACACAAGAAACCAATGTGGCTGCCCACGTGATGCTTGGGTACATAGTGGAGAGGGTAGGTGTGCCTGCGTGCTCCGTTGATTAAGCAATGAGAGGCTGGTAAAGGTTATACTGTGCAAACTGAGCGCATATATGCTCCACCTCCTCCAGCTTTATGTCACTGGCTCAATCAGGAGCTTTTTAATGACTTGGAAAAAAGGACTGTATTTAAAGTTGAAGCAAGAATGTGTGATTAAGAAAATGCAGAGACCATGCAGGGCTAATATCAGAGAAACACAAAGTGAGATACAACTAAGAGGGCGCATGGTAAGAAAAAAAATTTTAGGTGGAATTAGAAGTTACAAGAAAACAGTGAAAAATATAGTTCCACTACTTACTGGGTGAAGAGAGCAAACACAGATGACGTATTCAGTGCCTTTTTTTTTTTGCTTTATTCTTCAAGAAAAGGTTTTACATGATCAGAAATTAATTTTAATATAGACATAGAAGTATGGGCCAGAAGTAGAAGAAGAAAATAAGGAATATGGCAGATGTGTCCAGATGTAAGGATTCGAGAGAATCCCCCTTGGAGTGCTAAAGAAACCAACAATTTCTGTACCGCTTAAAGTTCATCCATGGAAGATGCAGGCATGGACAGTTACAGGCGCCTGGAAAAGGGCAATTAGAGCCTATGTTTTTAAAATGGGAAGAGAGCAGGTGAAATAGCATGATTTCAACACTGAAGGCTATTCACTCCCATAATCAGCTCCTACAAACCAAGGCAATAATATGCTGGTCATGGACAGCCAGCACGGATTTGTGAAGAGCAAATCACATCAAACCAAACAAATGCCCTTCTTTGGCAAGATCCACAAAGGCACATAAGTATTTAACATGGAGCCCATTGGAGGGAGCAGCCTGCAAATCTCTACAGACAGAGTAATTTGTCATTAGGGGAAAAGGGGAGGAGGTAAGACAAGGCTACTTCCTAGGAAAGGCACTATTCCTTACAGCATGTCAATGAGCGAGCTAAGGAAGTGTGATCTGGGTGCCATCCCCATAATGGGGGAGATCAGCTAGGTGCGAGCAGCTCAGGGCCAGGTTCGGTCCTGCTGGGGGGTCTATTCTTTCATAAATCCATTAATAAAGAGGCTAACAGGAGAGCATGTGCACTTGTGAGCTCTGCAAGGACTCCGAGCTGGGAGGACTGCAAGACTTTGGTGAGCATTAGAAGCTATCATGGTCCTGATAACCTGGGAAAACAGCCCAGATGAAGCTGAGTCAAGCCCAACATGCCTCCTTTGGAGAGGAGGGATCAGATGTGCGAAGGGAAATAACCAGCTATGCAGTGGCCCTGCCAGACAGCAGTTCAGGAGGCAGCATGAGCGCTGATGTGGATATAAGTCACTAGTGTGATGATGGTGCAGACATACTGGGGAAGCCTGCTTTGCAGTATCACATCTTGCTCTGGCACTGAGCTAGTGGAAAGGCAAGCAGTACTTTTGGAAAGAGGCTGCTGAAAAGAAGACAGGAATCAAATACTCTCCATGTCCATCCAGTGCATGATAGGTAGTAGTCAGCTTATGTTATAGTGAAGGTGGTTTAATTTAGATAATAGAAGAAGCATCCTAGCCAGGGGATGGTCAAGCCTTGGAATGAAGTAGGCAAGGTGACTGCACAGCCCCCATCACTGGATGCCAGACTGAGTCCTGGAGTGCCATAGGGCAAGGCCAGGCAGCAGTGAAGGTGAAAGAGAGCCCACCCAATGTCTTGGCCACGGGAGGGCACTCTGTTATTGCTTTTGGAAACCATGGCTTTTGACATGAATGAACAGCTTGTCCTGACTGCTGAAAGCAACTGTGCCAGCACTCATGGTCCTTCCTCACTGAAAACTGCCTAAGAGAATGACAACTGGAGAAAAGGTTATAAGCAATTGCAGCCAGCTCTGCTCTCCTTCCAGCCCATGCAGCAAACCTTTCTGGCCTGTGGTGCATCTTTAACTGGGCTCCAAGAATGCATCTGTCAGCCCAGCTACAGTCCTCAGCTTCATTTCCAGATGTTTACCCTGAGGCAAAACCAGACCAAAACCTCTAGCACCTCAGTGTGCTAGAGATGCTCAGGCCAGGCTCTTTTCTCATGTCACTCTTCAATAAGAATGCCAGCCCAGTGCCTGCAGAAAATGAGAACAAGAAAGTAAAGTGATGCTGCTTCCTCCAGCTCCCTTCTGCTCCAGGATATGTAGCTCTGTAGAAAATGGATGACATTCAGCAGAATTTAGTCCATGCAGTGTCATACACAGTAGCTGTGTTCTGACTGAACACATCTTGATGACAGCTCTGCCAAAAAAACAACCTCCATTGTATATCAGATAAGGATCTGGGTTTTTTTTCCGTATTTTTCAACTTAGCTTTGAACTTAGCTCTCTGACTTTATGCTATTTGTCACCGAGAGACAACAATCTTTTCCATTACGGCAATGTGAGTACACAGTCAAAGTGCTGCTGCTGTCCCACGGGTCAGTTCATTTCCACAGAGAGACCACTGCAGTTCCACCCAGCAGCAATTGCTTTTGCTGGCTTGTTGTGGGGGGGGGTAAGAATCCTAGTGCTCATTCACAGGGCATAAATGGGTGTGTAGCAGCTTCCAGGTAAGGTGAGCACAGGATCTGCAAGTGGTAGATTAGAACAGAGTTGCACAGGAGACTCGTGCAAAAGAGCTGTTGCTGCACATACGTTGAAAGTTCTTCCCCCTGCCTTAGGTAGATGGGTGCTGTTAGGACACCACAGAAATGTTAAAGCACCATATTAGTTCTCAACAATATTCGCACCAAACTTGGCCGCTGCAAAAGTCTTACTCTGAAGACTTCAACAGAGACAACACCATGTCATTGCTAGGGCCTCAGCATCATCCTCGTAATGAATTTTACCTTCTGGGCACTGATCCTGTGTATGCACTATCCCACGTATAACTAAGCGTTTTTCTGCTTGTCACATTCTTTGCTGAATGTCTAAAGAAAATAAAACCCCTCAGCACTTTCTACCACAGTATGCCCTGCTGAATGTTAACCAGCAGGGCTGTTCTACTGCCTCTCAAATGACCTCTTCCAACCACAGCCRCTGCAGTGAGACCACGGAGGCAAAATGTGAGTTCAGCTGACATGCCCCTATCTTGTGCAGCCAGCTTTGGGATGCATCTCATTAGTTTTGTCTGCAGGATTCTCTGCTGCTGCTCTTCTGGCAATTTCAGCTGCCAGAATTCATTGCACTCAGTGGGGTGCTCAGCACCTTCCTCCATTTCAACCATCCTGCCTGCCAARCAGTGTGTCCGGGAGAAATCAAAGCATCTAGGTTTCCTGCCCAAAACTGAGGCAAGAAGCCAAGGACAAGTATCACAAGGCTTCAGCAGGAGTGGGGCAAGCAGGAGCAAGGGAGGGATGCATGACCAGCATGGGTGGGAGGCAGCACGGTGGGAGAAATGTCTCCAAACCACCCCCGCCCTCCAGAGTCTCATCCTTAACCTTGCGGAGGACTCTGTCAGAAGCACTGTGGAGGAAGACAGCCCGGCTGTGTTATCTCAGGGTTTACCTGGATGCCTGCTGCTGCTGAAATCACTTCCCCCACTTTTATTTCAAAAATAAATCCTCCCTGGAACCAGAGCAAGGGCCCTTAGTGCATTGGCAGCGGTGCCTCAAAGGAAACAGAAGCGTGACCGCAATAAAACACTACCATGCTGTGGTATCGACAGAGCAGTGCTAGCGTGAGAGCGAGGAAGAAACCACTGAAAACCTGTGCAAAGAGCTGCGGAGGTGAAAGGCTGGCAGAGCTGGCTGTGGAGGTTAGCCAGGTGCAGGCATTTTGCCAGGTGGTGAGCCCATCCGCGGAGTGCTCRCAAGCCCTGGGGCAGCGTTTGGGCAGCAGTCGGGGCTAGCCCTGGAAAGACCAGCAACGAAACAAGAACTGGGCTATGGAGTCGTGTTCAAGTTGCTTGGCTTTGAGATGCGGCTCCCGCCACACACATGCTACAAAGCAAAAAACGAGTCATTTCAGACAGGAGTGACTCACTCCCCCAAATGAAGCACCTTTCAGCGCCGGCATGCCTGACACCACAACGTGGGCTGCCAGAGCTGCAGAGGAAACAGCTTCCTGGGATGTGGGACCAGCTTTCCCCCAGCACCTTCCCAGAGGCGCAGCCTGACATCTTGCTCTGCCCCTTGCCTGGCTCCTCCTTGGCTATCCAGCTCAGGCAGCAACAATCCCATCCTCTGCAAAAGCTGCGGCTGCCCAAGAAGGGGCAGAGAAACCTGGCCACTGTCCCTGGGAGCAAGGGGGAGATGCGTGGCCTTCCCGGCCACCCCTGCCTGCCCCGGGACTGCTGCAGCCCTGAGCCACCATCCTGCAGCCCAGCATGTATAAGAAAGGCTTTTGCTCGGCTCTCCTGGGGCACCGGGGAAATCAGGTGACCAGGAGAGATAACCAACATATCTCAGTCACGAAACACAAACTTCCCTCAGCTGCTGGTCTTTCAAGCAGTGGAAGATGTTCTGAGCTCCCTTTGGCCCACCTCATGGACTTGGAAATACAGGTCCAGCTGCATGTGACATTTCATTCCACTTTCATGTTAGGGCAAGAGTTTTTTTAATAGTTTTTTTAAATTGCTTATCGTCAAATCTGTGTGTTTAATCATCTCTTCTATGGCACACAACACTTCCTGCAGTATACTCATTAATATTTATTAAGGATGCATGGCAAATGTGTTTACACTCTGAGTTTTGCATCTTGACCAATGCACAAAGCTGGCACCTTTCACTGCCTGAGGACATTAATTTGTTAAACCCATACTTCTGCAGCACCTTTTCATGTGCTATATCATCGGTTCCCAGCAACTCCAGTATTAAACTCTCCTGTGATTTGTACCAGCCCCACACCAGCCCTGGGCAGCCCCATGGATGCATTGCTACATGGAGAACGACTACAGGAAGAGCCCTGTCTGCCAGAATATACTTTCTTCATAAGCTGACTTGGTGCACAAGGCATCTCCAACTGAAGAGGATGACTGTGAAGGCTTTACTGTTCAGTGAGGTGGCTTGCCCATTCCCTCCTCTGTCCTATCCTCAAGATATTACATTGTCTTTACAACCATCTCAACATGCCTCTCCAACATGTCCTCCAATAACACTTCCAAAACAGCATTGACTTAGAATCACAGAACCATTCAGGTGGGACAGGACCCCTGGGGATCTCTCATCCAATCCGTTCACCAGGCAGAGCCTGCTCCAAGGCCAGACCTGGCTGCTCCTGGCTTTGTCTTGTCAAGTCTCCAAGGACAGAGACTGTACAATTTCCCTGGGCAACCAACCCCATGGCATGACTGTCCTTGTAGGGTAAAAGTTTCTCTTATATCCAGTCCAAACTTCTCTTGTTTCAGCTGATACCTGTTGTCTGTCATCCCCACCATGCACTGCTGTGATCAGCCTGACTCCATCTTCCTGATGACCTCCCCATAGGTCCTTCAGTCCCTCCGCCTTGCTTCATAGGGGTGGCCCTCTGCTGAACTCACTGCAGTTTATCAACGGCTTCCTGGAGCTGGGAGACCCAAACTGGATGCAGTACCTGGATGTGCTCCAATGAGTGTTGGCTAGAGGGGAATAATCAGTTCCCTGGATCTCCTGGCTATGCTACTGCTCATACAACCCAGGATGCTATTGGCCTCTCTGCTGCCAGGGCACACTGCTGGCTCATGTTCAGCTTCTGTGCATCAAGACCCCCAGAGTCTTTCCACCAGAGCTGCTCACTAGCCAGGCCATCCCCAGGCTGTCTTGTTGCCAAAGGCTCTTCCTTCTCCTGGCCAGGACAGAACATGTTTCTTTGTTGAATTTTGATGAGGTTCCTGTTGGCCCATCCCTCTGGCCTGCCAGGTCCCTCTGAACAGCAGCCTTGCCCTCAAGAGTACCAACTGGTGCCCTAGCTTGGGGTCATCTGCAGATTTGACATGAAGGAACTCCACTGCCTCTTCCAGGTTGTTAAAAATGTTTTCCAGGTCATTGACAAAAATACTGAACAGGACAAGCCCCAGGACAGAGCTCTACGGAGCTCCACTTGTCACTGGCCTCCAAGTAGAGCACTACCCATTAACCACAGCTATCCGAGCCTGACCTTCCAACCAGTTTTTATCCATCTGGTTGCCCACCCATTCAGACTGTAACAGCCTAATTTGGGTACAAGAATATTGTGGGAAATATTTCAAAATTCTTGCTGAAGTGAAGGTAAATGGCACCTAGTGTTCTCCCCTTGCCCACGGATCCAGTCATTTCATTGCAGAAGGCAATTAGCTTGGTAGGCATGATTTACCCTTGGTAAATCCATACTGGCTGTTTCCAATCAACCTCTTCTCCTTCATGTGCCTAGAAATGTTCTCCAAAAAGACTCCATGATTTTCCCAGGGACCAAAGAGAGGCTGACAGACCTGTTGTTCCCTGGGATGCCTTTTTGGCCATTATTGAAGATGGGTGCTGTATTTGCCTTTCTCCAGTCACCAGGGACCTCCCCTGATCTCCACAATCTTTCAAAGATGATAGACAGTGGACTTGCAAGGGCATCAGACGGCTCTCTCAGCCCCCAGGGATGCAGTCCCTCAGGACCCATGTATGGGTCCCTCCTTGCAAATCACCCTTGCTTCATTCCTCATCCACTATTGGTAGTCCATCTCCTCCTTGAATACTTTCACTAAGCCCAAAGGTCTGGAAGACCCTGTTGGGGAAGGCTGAAGCAAAGAAGGGACTGAGTACCTCAGCCTTATCTGTGTCCTGTCTCGCTAAGGCATCTCCCAAACGCCTCAGCAATGGGCTCACATTTTCCTTGTTCAGCCTTTTACTATTACTACTGTAGTGGTAGAAGCTCTTCTTCTTGCCCTTGATGTCCCCTGTAGGTGTCAGCTCCAGGTGAGCTTTGGCTTTCCTGGCACCATGCCTACGTGCCTGGACAATGCTTCTGCATCCCTTCTTTGCAGCCTGTCCCTGCCTCCACTTCCTGTATGCTGCCTTTTCATGTTGGCGCTCTGCCATGTGTTTCTTGCTTAGCCACACTTGTACATTGACTTATTTTCCCGAGTATCCCCTGGGGAGTTGTCTGGCACCTCCAGACAGGGCTCCGCTACCTTAGGCCCACTCCCATGCACACGTCCCATGGTACCAGGGGTATTACAGTTCACCCCTATTCAGTCCTGCTCCAGCTCACACCACTGCAGGAAAATCACATTCCCAAAGACACAAAACCCATCACTGTCACCCTTTCAAAGCCCCACAGCCCAGTACCCCCACGGCAGTTGACAAACCATGCCATTCCTTTCCGCTGAGGGAAACTGGCTGACTTCCTCTTCAGAAGCAAGTCACACACAGCCCTGTTCCCTGGAGCAGCGTGGAAAGTCCCTTCACTGCCTACCAGGATATCCCCCTCCAAACCATGGCCTCGCAGGGCTGCCTGGACATATTCACCCTCAGGAGCCAGTTTGGCTTGTCCCAAAGTGCCCCCCTTCATACTGCTGGCAAAAGGAGAGAAACTGGGTAGAGCTGCTCCAGGGCCAGCCTCTGTCCTGGGGTAACGCAGCCCTCCAACCCAAGCAACCTCATGGCTCCCATCCCATACTTCACTCAGTAGCACAGCAGTTCTCTCTCTGGGTTTCAGAGCAAACCACAGTGTGAATGGCTCCAGAAAGCTCCCTGCCTTCTTCATTTTTTTGCTCAGGAACCTTTTCCCCTGTTGGCTTAACCTGAGCAGTAAAACCTAGACTTTAGCTATGTAATCTGGGCAATGCTAGATGCCTTGTTTCCCACATACTCACACACCTGAGGCTGCTCCACCGCCCCCCATGTGCCAAAAGGAGAAGCAGCAGCAGCCCCATGGCTCTTTGACGTGGCAGAGGAAGCAAACACATCTGCCCAATAAAGCAGGACCCGAGCACTTGTGCCTTGTTTCTCCTAGCCACCTGCCTGAGAGAAATTGCCCTGAGCATCGCGCAACATCTCCCTCTGCCCCCCACTGCCAGGTGAGCCAGAGGACAGCAACCCACCTGAGGCATGCCGCAGAGCAAGCACCCCAGAGCAGCACTGGAGGGTGCCGAGATTGCCTCCGAGCATCAGCACTAGAGCGTGGAGCAAGATGCTTGCGGGGGTTCAGGCCCCCAGGCTGACCCAGCTTGTGGGGCGATGCTGAAACATGGGCATAGCAGACTGGCTGAGGGAAACCCCAGCCAGTGTTTTCAGGACTGCAGTGACCTGTGTTCCATCCAGCCCTCCCAGCTCGTGGAGACACCTGCAGGTTCAGTATACCATGGCATGGCATGGCATGGCTCTGCTAACGAGCTTAGCAGGCCAGGCCCTCCACTGGCATTTCTCAACATGGCCAGGCTCCCAGAAAGCTGTGGACATATGGGAAGAGCTCCCAAAATCCTTGGTGGATGCAGGCTTGCAAAGGGACCTCTGCTCTGGTCCGCTCTTCAGGAAAGGGTCTGGGAGGGCATCAAGGAGGGCAACAGCTGGGAGTGGTGCAATGCCTCATGTGGCCAACTTGAGAAAATCAGGTGCCCCATGCATATTTTCCCCTCACAAGAAGTGTGTAGGCCAGGCTTCATACTTCAGGCTGCCTGAAAAGCCTCCAAGCAGGGGAGGCAACACAGCCTGCTAGCATGGCCTCATCCAGCCTCTTGGCCCTGGGGAGGAGAGGACGTAGGATGCAAGCACTGGAGAGCCCCAAACACAAGCTGAGCCCAGCCCTTCAGCATGTGGTTTTCCTGCCTGCAGACCTTCACCGCAGGGAGGCCTCCAGTTGCAAGCAGAGCTCAGCAAGCGCTGGCACTGAGACGCTCCCATCCATCGCTCCCCAGGCAGAGGACACTCCTGCTCTGGTGCACAGTCTCACTCTGCCCTGTGATCAGGGGAAGTGTTGGCCCAGCACAGGCACTACCCAAGTGCAAAATATGACAACCCCTCCACAGGCTCCCCAGGACAGGAGGTTATCTTCAGCCCAGGCTGGAGGTGAGATAGCCCGCCCTGCTCTTTGTGGCTCTTTCTAACACCACTACTGCTATCAGACATCCAGATGTGCACCGCAAGAGCTGCACCCAGAGACTGGAGGATTCCTGGTCAATGCTATCATCAAATGATCCACTTCAACTCACTAAAGGCACTGACCCTGCCGTTGTGTCTCAGCTCAGTGGTTATGCTGAGGACCTCAGCTCTGGAAGATCACAGCCAGATCACAGTTGCCTCTGCAGCATCAGTAATGCAAAAGTGCAGGCTCACTGGCTGGTGTGACCTGTCTCGGGCCACCCAGCAGGTAGCAGCATGGTCATGGTAGCCAGTGCTGATACAGATCCACCATCACATACGTATTTATAGCTCCCTGTTGTCCCTCAAGGCATACAGCTTACGGGTAAAAGAACAGCTGAAATAGGTTGAGGGATTCCCCAGGCCAGGGCCTGATTTGGTTCCAGCTATTTCTGTCTAAAACATGACCAGAAACAAGCTGTTTTCTAAGCCAGATTTGACATCTGGGTTTCCCTGGTGGGAATAGCATTTCTAGAGCTCAGCCCTACCAATGTCACCTGGTCATACCCAGATGGAAGTGGTTCAAGAGAAACATCCTGCCTTCCCCATCCAAGAAAAGCAAAGCAGCAGGTGGGAAGGGGAGATGGGACACAAAGCCCAGAGCATATCCTTGCTGCACGGAGGGCTGTGGGCACTTCTCACTCCCTCTCCTAGGTGCCCTCCCAGGTACCCTGAGAAATGTTAGACCCCTGCAGCATATGGTCTGATCTGTGCTGTTCTTCCTGCTTGACACAGCAGTCAGGCATGCAAGGCATGCCACTGACCTGAGCAGAATCAGACTGAGCACTGCCAGCCCTTGCCATGGCTCTGTTTTTCCCTGGTCACCCTGCCTCACCCCACGCTTGCCTGACGTCTGTCCTTCATATTGAGACTGCAGATAGCAGCATGATCTGCAAAAGCAGACACTGGGAAGCACCTCACGCTGTCCAGGCCTGACTTCTTTCTCAGCAGTGTCCCTGAGTGCTGGCTTCATGCTCAGAGGTTTCTACACCCACGGATTTTGCTTGCCTGATTTATCACGGGACATCAGCCCACCTCATTCCTCCCTCTTCTGCTTGGTAGGACCTTGAGTGCATCCCCCTGCTCCTGGGGTTTCACAAAATCACAGAATCACAGAATGGTTGAGGTTGGAAGGGACCTCAGGACATCATCTAGTCCAACCCCCCTGCTCAAGCAGGGTCACCTAGAGCACGTTGCACAGGATCGTGTCCAGGCGGGTTTTGAATATCTCCAGAGAAGGAGACTCCACAACCTCTCTGGGCAACCTGTTCCAGTGCTCTGTCACCCTCACAGTGAAAAAGTTTTTCCTCATGTTCAGATTTGGCTGCCTGGCCCCAGGGTCAGTTTGGGTAATGGTGTCTGGCTTTGCCCCTGCTTTGGCTGGGAGCTGCTTTTAAGCTGAGGGTCTTGCTCTTGGTCTCTGTCTCAGCTTATGTTGCAGGTATACCTGTGCCCAGTCTGATACTTCCCTGACCCTGACCCATGGACTTGACTTTCTGGCTTGACCTTGGCCCTGTCTTACAACTACAGATTTTCCTAGGGATCTCTGGGCTGTGGCTGACCCTGGCAGCCTGCCCGTGCTGCTCCCCAACTTTGCCTCCTGACAGCCAGCCTCAGACCATGAGCCTCAGACTCCTTTAGCTGTTGTGCCTCCCTCCAGCACCTCCAAGGATACCCCAACTTGAAAAGTGGAGAGTGACACCTGGGCCGGCTGAGGAGGCCATGGTGGCTTGAGTCCAGCTCCACGGCCCCCTGAGCAGGACTCAAGCCACCTCTGGTGCACACCACAGCCCCACATTGCCGCACTGAGGCTCATCTGAGTCAAGGCAAGGACCTCAAGTCCCTAGGGTGCTCATGCTGGCATTGGCACTTGGCTTTTGTGCATCCCTGTTTGCTGATTAAACTCAGACACATTTCACTGGAGAAATCCATGCCACATCACAGAGGCGAAGATGATATGGCTCTCAGAGGAGCAGACATCCAGAGTTTTACAGATAGCACAAACCACCATCAGTTCTCATTTCCACACACAGTAATCCTTGATTAAACAAAGAAGCCCTAGTACTTCCCCAGGCAGCAAACTGCTTTATGTAAATACCGGAGAGCTGGTATGTGCTGTGACTAGTGTTGTTTGTAGGCAACCCTTCCACACCTACTAAAGCTATGAGCCAGCAAGAGCAGGACTTGCAGAAGGCCACCACTCAGTTTTGGCAAGGAGCGAGACTTTCTCTTATTTTATATCCTTTGTGTCTGTTTTAATCCAGCAGTTGACTGACAAAAGGAAACTACAAGCTGAAGTAATGATAAAATATTAACCGCAATATAATTTATTCTCGTATCTTTTAGTCAATATTTTACATCATTCCTACTTGAGCTATTTTTAATGGATTCTTCTAGCTAAGATTGCTACTTAAACAAGTTATGACACCCCAAAACATGGTACTCAGCCATGCTGACACCACCCATCCTATCAATGTGCAAACACACACGTGCACACCCAAAAAATCGCCTCTGAGCAGTTAACAGACATTTGCCAGAGCTCCCATTGCTGGTGAGTCACCGAGTGTGCTTCCAGGTAGACTCTGCGGGAACCTGAAAAGACAGACACCCTGCCATTGTGGCTGCTCTCGACATGGATCTCTGTTTCAAATCATTTTGATCATCTTTTTCTTAGTGGTTTGCCTTGAGGAAATGCCCAAAAAGCAAAATGCAGATGTTGTTTTTATTTATTTTACCTTTATATATACTTAAATCCTCACTCCTCAAAAAACATGAATGCAAAACACTTAACGTGAAAGTTTATTTGCTAAAATGACAGGGACTTTTTTGCATTCCACAACTCAAATCAKGAGTTGACTAAAAACTTTAGCAAGTGAGTCACTGCCACGCAGCTGTGTGCCAGAGTGATCCCACTGCTTGCAAATGGATCCTGAGAAACTGTTTGTCACTGAAGTGTGGTTCTCACTCAAAAGTTTTCACTCTCACATTAGTAACATGCCCTTTCTCCAGAGCACATGGATGAGGTGCTTCTTTCCTCCCAGGGCAATTCATTAGCCGTCATGCACATTGGGCACCTTCTGTGTAATCAGCCAGCCCCTGGCTGCCTATAGCACTGTGGGACAGTTTGCACTGCTGAGAATCAGACATCTCATGTGCTACTGGGATGAATAAATAAAAGGGAACTGATTGACGGGGGAGAATGGGGCTGGGGAGCAAGTGTCATAACCCCTTTGACTAAGAAGGATTTGGCATCCCATCCATTCAGCTCTTGCCAACATCATCCAAACATTTCTGCAGAAGACACATTCCTCAAGGATCCCCCAGCACAGGTGGGTATTTCTAGCATGGCCCCAGGCTCTATCACAAGACTTGGCCCCAATACCCTTAGCCCCATGAAGCATCCTTGCTAGTAGGAATAGCAGCTCTCCCAGTACCCCAGGTCATCCCCTGGCCCTTGAGCCCAGCAAGTCTCCTTCTCACTCACCTTGGGGGAGTTCAGCATCTATAATTCCCCTTATTTTCATTTATCCTTTCCTTCCTGTGATCCCTTCTCTCCATCTGAATTTCTCTCATATTCACAGTGTCTTAAAAAAAACAATCCTCCTGGGATTATCGTCATTGACTGCTTCCTCTCCAGACCCACAAGGGAGCCTGGAGGTAAGTCCTTGCCCAGCCCAAAGCAGCAGAACATACTCTAGAGGAAGCTGAAATTCAGCAAGGAGACATTTCTTGTCTGCTCCATCTTTCAGCTGAGGTCTCAGCCCCCCTGATGGCCAGCACAGATTTACCGTTCCTGAGTGCCACCAGCCCTTCCTCCTTCTCCGCACCCATCAATAAGGGCTGGACACCCCACACTGACTTTTCACCATTTTAAGCAGCTTTTGCTTGAGCGTGAGGAAAATAATAGCAAAGGCGACCAGGAGAGTCAAGCAAGTTGGCAGAGCAAGCACCAGGTACAGGAGAGCCAGGTCAGCTGTCCTCCACCGGCAGCCCTGGAGGATGGGCTCTGGCAGGGCCCTGGCACTCACTGTCCTGGAGGCATAGCTGCAGGTGACCTCCTGCCCATCGCGGATGTGCAACCCCTCAACCTGCTGCAGGGAGTCCCACCATCCCAGCATGCAGCAGTTGTAGGGATTTCGACTGAGGTAGACCTCGTGCAGACTCTTCCCCAGGGGTGTCCATATCACATCCTGTGGAAGAGCTGGGAGGCAGTTGTCCCGGAGGTCAAGTGTATGCAATTTGAGGATGCCCAGAGATGAAGGGAAGATGGTCAGGGAGTTTCCTGACAGGTCCAAGCATATCAGGCTCTGAAAGCCAGAGAAGTCAATGTCCACCACAGTGGAAGAGAAGTTGGTGTTTCTCAGAGACAAAACCTGCAAGGTTAGAGTAAGATCTTGCAGCCATCCCAGGCCCCCAGACAGTGCCTCCTGGTTGTCAGAGAGGTCCAAGTGTGTAAGTGATGTCCCCCGGAAGGGGTGACTGCCCAGCCCTTGCAGGCCACAGCCAGCCAAGGAGAGACGAGTTAAGGTTGTGATACCCCTGATGTCTACACAGGGGAGATTTGCCACCTTGCCTGCAACAGCTTGCTGGGGACACAGGTCTACCCGGTTGTGACTAAGGTCAACTGTAGTGATCTTCCTGGTGTAGGTGAAAAATCTAGCAGGAAGCACCTGCAGCCTGTTGGTGCTCAAGTTGAATAGCTGCAGGCTGGGCAGCACACCTCTGACAGACAGGTCCACCCGTAGCTCTGAGAGATGATTCTGGCTTAGGTCCAGGTCCGTCAGCATTGCTAAGGCGTCCCCCTCTGGCAGGTGAAACATCTCCAGACAGTTCTGGTTCAGCTTCAGGCGGGTCAGGGAAGGCATTTTTGCCAGAAACTCCTCCGGTAGGTACCAGACCTGGTTCTGGCTCATGTCCAGGAGGCGTAAGGAGGAGAGATTGCTGTGGCAAATCTCGTCCCAGAGGCTGACTGTAGTGACATTGGTGGAATTGCCATCAATGAGCAGGAACTGCACTGTGACATTTGCCAGGGATGTGGCATTGGCAAGATGCTGGTAAAAGCTCATTTCATTGTCCTTCAGCAGCAAGGAGTGCAGCTTACTCTGCCGAGGCAGCACAGGGAAGAACAAGAGCTGGTTGTGGGACAGGTCCAGCACCTCCAGCTCAAAGAGGTCATCGCTTTCAAGAGCCAGAAACCACTCAATGGCATTGTTGCTGACATTGAGCACTCTGAGCTGTGTCAGGTCAAACTCTGCTATGCATGGAATGTAGTTGTAAGCCATGTTGAGCCTCTGCAGCCTCTGCAGCCCTTCAAAAGCTTGGTCAATCTCAAAGATGTAATTCTTCTCCAGGTTCAGCTCCAGCAGCTGAATCAAGTTTGTGAAGGTGGATGAGTCCAGCCTCATGATGATGTTCCTGGCCACAGACAAGGACTCCAAGGAGGACAGGTTCCAGAGCAAAACCGATACCATGTCCTCAGTGAGGCGGTTTCCAGCTAGATCCAGTTTCCTCAGAGCTGGTAAAGCAGAAAGAGCAGCTGCTGTCACTGAGTAGTTTGTGAAGAGGAGGTTGTCTGCCAAAGAGAGCACGCGGAGGCCTTGGCTGCCCAGGAATGCACCAGGTTCAATGAGCTCCAGACGATTCTTTGACAAGCTGAGATGCCTCAACTTTTGGTATGCGAGCACAGAGGCATTTCCTAGGACCTGTATAGTGTTGTCATCAAGCAACAACTCCTCTATCTCATCTTGCAGATTTCTTGGGACTGAATTCAACCATCTTCCATTGCAGGTGGCGGTGCTCTGCACCTGAAGCAAGTGAATATGAAATATCTCACAGGAAGGGCAACTTGAGGGACCAGGGAATAAGTCTATGCAAACATGGGTATGCACAGAGCGTCAGCAGACTCAGCCACTGCCCAGCCTGTGCCTACATCAGCAGAGCTCCCTTATCCCCTCTCTCGCTTTGCAGCCAGGAGCCTGCACAATGCCATGAAGGCAGACAATGGCACATGTGGATAGGAGCACCAGAGGCACACTTAACAAACAACAGCAGGAAGAGGAGGGACAGCCATGAGGCGCGAAAAGAAAGGGAGATGGGATGAAGGAGTTGGGGGAACAAAGTGTGGCTGGAGAAGATGGCTCCGCAGTTAAAGCCTCAGCACCCCAGTTCAACCCTTAGCTGTGATGCTAACCCGGTAACTGGGATAGGGAGGGTCTGGAGATGCTTAGATGCCTGGGATTTGTAGGGTAGGAGCACGACATCAGAAGGGCGAGGGTTAGCAAGAGGCAACTCACTAGTCTGCAGCCCCCAGGAGATGTTGCCCAGGCTGCGCCAGCCCCATTTCCCCATCCTGCTGCTAGAAGGACAAGAACCAGGGAGAGACCCAGGAATGGTGCCTCCATCTCAACAACAGCACTCCTGTAAAGACAGAAACAGAGGTGAGAGGATCAAAAGCTGCCACCTGCTCATCCCGAAAGGCCCAGGCTTCTTCCAGGAAACCTGTCACAATATCATCCCTGCTTCGCATATCTTCAGACAAGGCCTCACATCTCTTCCCCAGCAGTTACCCTGTTGCTCTGTGCTGGCTGCTTGCTTACAGCTCGGGAGCAGCTCAAGGCTCAGGGCTTCCATCCTCCTTCAACTATTGCCTGCTCTGCCTGAAGCCAGGCCTACGGCTCCCATCATTCCCCAGTGGACACTGAGAGGTGATGGGCAGCACAGGCTCCCAAGTGTCAAACACCGTGTAGCAGTGGCCACCATGCCCTGTGAGAGACCTGGGCCACTGCAAGCTTCCCAGCTTGTGCCCTGCAGCATGGGGCATAGCATAGGCATGGAGACATGGGGAACAGCCCCCTGCACCAACCCCCAGGCAGTTAGCACTCCCCATGCCAGCATGGGGGTCATAGAGGAGATCCTCATCCTCCTTTGTGGGGATCAGCCCCAGAGCTGAGGAGGCCCTTCAGGTTTGCTACCTCCTGGCTGGGCACCTGAGGGCTGGACAAGGTGAGGGACAGGGAGGCAGCAGCCTGGTTCCTGACAGCAGGGACTGAAGCAGGAACAACCAGCAGTGCTGGACCACGGGGCTGAGAGCTTGCGGAGCAGCACACACGTGGGCAAGGCACAGCTGCTTGCAAACGCCACTGAACTGCAACACTTGAGAAAGGCTTCTTCCCCTCCCTGAGCTTGCAACACCCCCCAGTGCAAAAGGCTCCCTTTGGGTGACACCAATCCAAACATCGCTGAGTTTGGCTGCAGGGGCTGGTCCCCTCTAGCACCCATCCCTATAATAACCTTCCTGAGGCCCCTTGGTGCTGCCTGGTGGAAGTCGCTGTCTTTCAATACAAGGTCCCAAGTTACTAATTTTGTGGAACCAGGGTTGATGACATTTGCATCTGGGCGAAAGCTGAACTTCAGGCAAATGAGCAGCAAGGTCTTGACAAGGGCTCAGCAGAGTTTCATAACTGCCAACATTTGAAGAAGAAATTGGAGGTTATTTTTGGCAGTCTGAGTAGCTGGAGCTAGAATCTAGCACCCCAGATGGAGTGGGAGATGCATTCTGGGTTTTCTTCTCCCTTGGAACAGCCAAACTGACATTATACTGAATTCCAAAAATCTGAAGCCAATGCCTTATCAAATCAGTGCTTATTAATCCTATGATGAAAAGAAATTCCTCCCTCTCTGGGATAAAGCTGATGTAAAGTAGCCTATGCCCTTCCAAGTCACTGACTTCCATCCATGCCTTGTGCCAGGACACAGCTGGCAGCAGACTCAGGCTGATGGACCCCACTGTGTCCTCGTTGCAGCACCATGCCCACCAAATTAGGGGCTTTGGTTCTAGCTTATCTTTGGAACCCAGATCCCTCTCCTTTGCAGAAGTTCTTGCTTTCTCTCATTCAGTTCAGCCTTTCTCCCACCCACTGCCTCTTTAGTACCCAGCTGTGTTCTCCCCCAACATCACAAGCTCTCTCCCATCTCAATGCTCCTGCAGCCCTCCCTGGGGTGGCTCTGCCAGGCTGGGGGCCAGAGGATGGCATCTGTGTCAGCCTCCTAACCCTGCTGGGGACTACCCCAGCCAGGAGAGCAGGCAGCAGAATACGCAGGAAATCCTTGCCCTCCCAGCCCTGTGGTGGCCCTGGTGCCTGCTCAGCTCCGGATGAAACTACAGCACACAAGCAAGAGGTTTCTGAGCACCAGGGGTACTCCCAGCTACACATGCCAGGCCACAGGACCGGCCCACACAGCTACAGCATTGACCAGGATCCTTTTACAAGTGTGGGCATAAATGATGCGCAGCCACCAGGTCTAGGGGTGCTTTAACCTGGTAAGAGGGTTCCCCACACTCCCACCTGGATTTTAGTTCCACTTCAGCAAAGCCTGGGGGACAAGTATTGGGGGGCAAATACTCACCGCTTGGGGCGATGCGCAGGGTTCGCAGCAACTCATCTTGCAGCTAGTGGCCCACTCCGGCTAATGCTCAGCGACTTCTTGGGGCCAAGGTTAGCTGCAGCCCGCTGGTTTTCTCTTTCACCCGTTTTCTTGCTTAGCACTAATATAGCCTTTGCGGAAGGAGCTAACGGAAACTGCAGTCACATGGACGCAGAGAGCACAGCGAGTCACTTTGCTTACTGATCTCAGCATTTACACCCAGGGTCATGCACTCGCAAACAGCTCACGAGCAAGGAGGAACCAAGGCAGGGAGTGGGGGCTGAGATGGGGGAGGAAGGGGAGCAGGAGGGGGGAACTGGTCCCAATCAGTGTGACACAACTTTTTGCTCTCCAACTCCTCCAGAGGACAGGCTAGGGCTGGGGACAATCTTTGCACCATGGCTTCTCTGCACAGTTCAGGCAAAAAAAACCCTGCAGGGTTTCAGACAGCCAAGACATGCAGAGCTACATACCAAGCGTCTTGATTTTGGCCCATAGCAATGCGCAAGCCCCACTGCATGGAAAGAGTCTTAATGACACTTCCAAAGCCACACACAACATCCTCACACTGTCCAACATTTTAAAGCTGCCCACATAACCCCAATACCACCCCCTTACATAGCCAGATTGCGGTACCCTGCAATGACAGAGCAACCTGGCTTTTTTGTCCACAGGACCCTGCCTCAGACCATGCCTGGGCTGGAAAAAACTGACTGGCTGAGCAGCAATCCCATGATTTACTTCCCGTTGTTGCTCCTGCAACTATTCCTGGCATGTCCCCTGAGTCTCACAATTTCCTCCAGAGCACAGCGCAAAGGCTTTGATAGAACTTACCCATGTGTTTCCTGCGGGAAGGAACAAGGTGCTGTTATTTCCCAAGCCAGAGTTGAACATGCCCCCAGATGTTGGGTGCCCGCTTCGAGACACCAGTGCCCAGCCTGCTACACTGTCTAGGTGAGTTTTGGGATGTGCAGAGCCCAGCTCCCACAGAGTTCTTTGGCTCCTGGGGCTGCTCAGGACTTTGGCAAACCCAGTGCCCAGGGTGCAAGTTAGGTCTGTCTGGAAACAGGGAATTCCCAAATTTCAATATCTACATGAATAAATGGTTTTTCTCCACATCTTCAGGTGCAGAGACAGATGCAAATTCACACTGCCAAGGCGGTATTACCAGGGAGGCATCTTTCTTGCCTTCCCCAGCCTTCATCTTCTGCACAATGCTGGTGACACCTGTACCAACTACCTGACACAGCAGGGCCCAGCTCTCCCAGGCACCTGCATCCTGCAGGGCCCTGGAGGACCCCACTGTGTGGACCCATAGGAAGCCCTGTATCATTGCAAGCTCACAGTGACAGCACCCTGCCATGCAGAGCCTGAACCAAAGCAAGGGGCCCTGGAGGCTTTGTCAGGTCATTTTTCCACCCAGTGCTGACAGCAGGGGACTGACAAGTCTCCGGGGACTCGCACTCCATCCCAGCCTTGGATTAGACCATGCACCATGGGAGGGGAACAGTCCTGCCCTCTGCTCCCTAAGCTAAGTCCTCTCCCCAGCCCATGTCACGCCCCCACAGGCATCAGTGGTGCTTGGCCAGCCCCAAGGAAAGGTGGTGGGGAGCCCCTCTGGGCTTCTTTCTCACTGCAGTCCACTCCCTGGCTCTCCATCTCTCTTTCTGCCCCACACCACCCCTCTTCTAAGATCCTCGCACACCACTGACTCCCTGTCAAATCCAGCTCTCTCCCCTTCCAGCCTCCAATGGGAAGCTAGCTCAGCTGGATTTGTCCAGTCAGGGAAGGGTTCAAAACAGCATAGAAAGGACTCGGTGCTGCAGTTGAGCTGGCTTGGGGTGATGTGTCTGGCTGTGTTCACGCCTCTACCCAGCCACCAGCCCTCACCTCAGATGAGTTTCTCAGCTAAAGCAGAAATGTCTCATTCTGGTGCAAGATGTGTGTGTCAGGTGCGCCCAGGTGCCGCTGATAAGACCCAGTTAGCCCCCAAGACTGATGGCTTACTGAAACCAATTCTGCAGCAAGAAGGTAGCCAGACCTGCAGCTTCCTCTCTCTTCGAAGAAAATGGAAGACAACCTGCACCAAAAAGACAGCAGATCCACCCTGATGCCGCAGCTTGGGAAGTATCTAGTGAGAGCAGCACATACCAGCAGGCAATGTTCAGTCCTCTGCTTCCCAGACCCTTGCACCAACAGGAGCTTCTGCAATAGTTTGCAATAGTTGGGAGATGAACCCTTTTWATTTAAGCATGTCAGACTGGAGAAGCCCAAGAGACATCATGGCCTGAGTCACCCCAACCTCCAAAACTAGTGTTTCAAGTGATCTTCAAACTCCTGCAGCCAGCACACACAGCTAGAGAATTTTTTTTTTCGTCTTCACTCTAAATTTCATTTCTTCTCTGAAAGGAGACTGAGCTCTCCCATGTCACTGACAAAAAAGCCCTGTGGTTTCATTTCCTTCATTTTCAAGGAAGTTTGAATAATAAAAATCAAGAAGGAAAAGAGAGAAGCATTCACTGTCCAAGTGAACTGCAACAGATGACAGAAACTCYGAAGCTGAGCAAAATTCCCATAGCGTTGCTCTAGGTCACACAGAGAGCTGAGCCCTACAATTACAGTCTTGCTCCTTCCCCCAAAACAGCTGAAACAAGCTGATCCCACACCAAGACCACTCATATTTTATGACACACTCGGAGAGGCAGGAGCAGTCAGAGATACAGCAGAGGGCAAGGAAGTCCAGAGTCGTAACGCTTGGGCATCCTCACCTGAGAATACCCCATTCTTTGGTGATCCAGAGGGTCCTGTGAAATCTTCTGAAGAAATCCCTGCTTAGCTCTTCATGCACTGACACTGAACAAGGTGATCCCCGATGAGGTGATCCTCCCTTCTGCCATCTTTGCATGGCCCAGGAGGAGCTGGGGGAGAAAGCAGAGTGTGCTTCATCCCCAGCTTCTGCAGGGGAGAGAAGGGGATAAAGGGATGGTGGGGAGGAGCCAAGAGGAAAGGGAATATAGCTGTGAAATCAGAACCTGTTATCTTAGCAACCAGACAGCCTTTCAAGTAGAGCATCATCCCCTTGGAAAAGACTCTGTGAGTTTGGTGCTTGTCCCTAAAGCCAAATAAGTGCAGCTTTCTGAGCGACCAATCCCAAGGAAAAAGAAGTCAGAAGGACAGAAAACACTCAAGAATTAAAGAGGGATCATCTTGAGATTTTCCAAAAATCACTGACAGCAAGCAACATTCAAACCAGCCACACATACCCCCAATTCAGTCTACGCACAAGGACAACATTACTCCTCTCTTGCTCTTCCTTTGGGTCCTCTTCCATCCTTTCTCCTCTTCCACAGTGCAGCCACTTTGGCTGACAGACACTGAGTAAATCCTCCTTTCACGAGAAGCAGAGGTGCTCACAGAGGGAGCACCTTGGGGGCAGGGAAGCCCTCCTTCCTGCTCATCCGCCCTCCACCCGCCTTTCTCCCACGCTGCTCTGCCTAAAAGGCAGCAGCACATCAGGCCTGCTCCCCGCAGCCCGCAGAGCAGCCACGCAGCTCTGTGCTCACCCACAGCCTATGGTTAGGCACCTGGCAGCATGATTTATTTCACGCTTTCCCCACATCCTGCAGCCGGATGGTTTTGAAAACGTCCTGAAGCTGCTGCTTACCCCCCTCCTCTTCCTTTCCCCTGTTCCTTTTGCGCACTGTTATCCCTTTCCTGCCAGCTCTCCCACTGAGAAGTAGGAGGGTTTTTTGTTTGTTTGTTTTTTCTTTCATCAACACAGTAAAGGCATAGGACTGAGCTGCCAGGAACTGCTGATCTGATCAGCTCTTCATCAAGCTTCAATCCAGGTCAATGGCACAGGTGGATTAAATTCAAGGAGATTCTGCTGCTTGGAGCAGTTTCCACATGGGCAGTTACAATTCCTGGTGCTGTAGGGAAGGACTGGGATTCTCAGTAAGGTTTTGCACTCAGAGAGCTTCCTCCATTTCTCCTCTCTTCCCCCTCCCCCCTTCATCTTTTTCTTTTAACAGCCCTCCAGTTTTCAGGTACAAACCAAGAGAAAAGCTGAAACAAGAAGGAAGCCTGGAGAAGCACAGCATTGCAGAGTTTCCAAGAGCTCACTATGTTGCGGAAACAACCAGAGGAAAGAGTCACGCTCAGATAGGATGGATGGTGAGGGAGAGGGGAGGCTCTGAAGAAGATTCAAAACTTCATGAAGGATGGAGACAGATGTACATCCTATGGCTAGAGGTGCTGGGGAGGGTGTTCCTGCTGCCAGCTGCTTCTCACCTTCGCTGGCCAGAGGTTTCTGAACTGTCCTCAGGCCTGCATTGGGCAAAATGAGCTGCGTGAGCTTGAGAAGCATAACAAATTGCTAGGGGTAGCCTGGCACATCTGGAGCCAGGTGGGTAAGGAGGGAACGTAGAGCAGCTCTGAGAAGAGACACAGAGGTGGCAAGGCAAAATGAAGACACAGGTGGCATTAGGGAAGGAGGGGAGATAGCAAGTCCTTGTTTGCTTCTGACACTCTCTTTTCCTCCTTTTCAGGTGGTACCTACATACTGATGTGCAGGCACCAGGACCCAGAACAAAAGCCTGTGGCAGAGTTTGACCCTCCTGGTTGGTTGCTGCACTGCGGTGCGGTGCCCGACAGAAGACATTGCAGGAATGGAGAACAGAAAATGGAAAGCAATTCACTGCCGCTGAGGAGACCTCAACATGCTCTTCTTGTCCTGTAGGAAATATGATTTCTTCTAAAGTGGAACCACCAAGAGAAGGGATCACTCACAGTTCAGACAGCTGTCCAGAGTGCAAGGGCCACAGCCCCAGCTAAGTCAGGGCAAAATGAAACAGAAATGCTTCTTGGTAGGTTTCATCTGCTCCCACAGCAATGGAGAACTGGAGGTAATTAAACTAGTCCAACAAGGGAGGACAGGAGCCTTCAGGATCATGCAAAGCATTACGGGAAAGTCTCCGGCTTGTGCTTGGCCTCTGACATTTTGCCCGTCAGGAGAGGAGCATGCCCTGCAAAGGGAAAGGGATACAGAGTGTAGAAAACCACCTACTCTGTCAAGCTGGAGCCTGGCAAGTGTTACATACAGACCTACAAAAACATTATGATTTCCAGGCTTATGGGAAACTGCAAAACAGCGCTGCAGAAATTATTAGGCAGGCTTAAGAGCAGCCATTCTACCTGTGCCTGCTGTTTCATTTGATCTGCCCATAACTGGGGTATCAAACGGAAATTTGGTTGGCCAAAACTACTTCCAGTCTAAAATACAACTTCTGTTTGATGCCTTATGGTTGCACAGACCCTTCAGAACATGACCCAGGCGCTACAGCTAGCACCTGAAACCAGCGCGCTGAAGAGCTTCGCCGGGAGACATTCACGCTGAAACCTCACAGCGACCGCTTCAGGGCTCTCCTGCTAACTAATATCTCGCTTGCTGAACCTTGTCAGAAAGGAAAGAGCAGTCACCCTTGTGAAGACCGGCATCTCTCTTGATTCTCTCCTTTCTTTTCTAGGCACTGCAAAGGTGCAGAGGCGGTGTTAGAAAGCAAACCTAAGGGGAAAGAAACAGGCAAAACCCAATTCTGTCCTCTTCCAATCCTAATTCTGCTCCGAGGCGAGTTAGAGCAAGACCTGATCAGCAGCTTTGGGCTTCAGTTAGGTAGGAAAAGAGTTTTAGTTTGGAAGCTATATTTAAATACTGGTCAGCAGCAACTCAGAAAATAATAATTAAAAAAAAAATCAAAATTTTATCTTTAAAACCTGCATCACGTTTTCATTTGCTGCTTGAATGAAGTGTGTACAGACAATGCAAATGCATCAGTATTCCTCTGCTAACTGACTTTTCTAACTCATTCTTTCTCTGTACTTTTCAGTTTCATTTTAGAGAGGAAAAAGCAGTGGAATAGCCATTAAACTACATGGCAACACTTTGTCCTGTCCCATGTGAACAACAAGTCTATTTTTGGGCTGCTTCTGTACCCGGAGTATCAAAAGAGCAAGTGAAGAATTTGAATTCAATCCCCTGCTCTGGATAAAACGATACAATATGATACTCCCTAGGGAAGCTGAAGTCCTACCACATATCAGAAGCCCCAACTTACAGATGCCTCTATTTTAAAATGAACTGTGAACATAATAAAGGAAGCAAATAATTCATTATGTGATTAAAAGGGAAAAGCTAAAATGGCCAGCTGTATGGCTTAATTTTAAACAAAAGCTCTGAACGTTCTGCTGGCTGAATTTCTTAGGTTTTCCCCCTTTGCTACTTTGCACTATTGTATTCTGGCTGTTTACGAGATGGGAAATCTACCTAGTTTATTCCCACAGAATAATGAATTACGTGACCAGTCCTAGGATGGCCGAGGTGCATTGAAGTAAACGCACATGCATTTCCACAGCCTCATTGTTGTAGTTTAACCGGAGCTTTGCAAGAAGCACAGCTTCTGTCCAGTGTATTTCTTGCAGTAGGAACTCAGAGATAAATGTCAGCAGTTTATGACCAGCTTCAAAATCTTTTTTTTTTTTTTTCCCTAGCTGTAGCCCGAATGACTTGCTTGGCTTGTTTAGCTAACCATGCTTCTTTCTTCTTGCAAGGACGCACTTGTACTAACATTAATGACTAAAACTTCAGGCTGCAGTCTCCAATCGCATGGTTGCTCACGTGCAGGAGAATCTCAGCATTCAAAGCATCCCAGTCTGTGCTGACTGTACCAACACACTGCTGCTGTCAGCACTCTTTCCAAAGGCAGCCCATGCCTGTGGCGCTCTCTCGTTCTACAATTACCCATTTATCCACATCTACAAAGCAGCTCAGCTTTGCTCCCCCCTTTTCCAGCAGCTCAGCCATCAAGAGTCTTCTAGCTCTTGCTGGGTTTTCTGATGGAAAGAGGGGACTTAAAGAAGTCTGTAATTCTGGATATTGCTTTTCAAAGTGAATTGGTCTAAACAGAGATGCTTTTTTGCTCAATAAATCTGATTCTGTGCTCATTCAGTTACATTCATGGACTCAACAGCAAAAATACCTCTCTCTTGAATGCACTAGACAATTTTTACAGTAGCATTTGCACTGTCTGATGTGTTCAGCTAATAGCTAGCACAGCAATACAGCGGAAGCTCTCCAATCTCAGTTATTAATGTGAGGATTTGTTTCTTGCCATGCATTAGTCCCACGGAGCCAGCAGAGCTGGTTTTCTTGCCTTTGCAGCTCATTCCAACACTGGCACCTGCAGACACTGGGGCTCCATGAGCTGGGAAGATGACCCCACCCTTTGGAAGAAGCCTAAAGCCACGCAAGTGAGCTTCCAGCACTAGCGGCTGCGAAAATTATGCCTGTGGGCTTGGAAACTGAAGACACCTGACTGAGGATCTGGACCGCAACAAGGAGTCCCACAGCATCAATTTTCAGAGAGGAGCCATCCTTTCACCCTGAAAAGCCTCAGTCTCTGAAAGCAGCAAGTGTTCTCCAAGAGGCTCAGAAAGAAGGCAGAAATAGGTCTTAGTAGAAAGCAAAAGCAAGTTTCTGAAAGTGCAGCACTGTGAGGTAGAGGAAGAGGCGAGCTGGTCAGCGGCTCGGCCACATCCACTTTCTGGGCTCTCCTGCACCAACGGGTGAAGCTGCACACCCCTAGTTCCCATGCAGGAGGGCAGAGCTGCACAGCGCATTTCTGTAGGGGAGATACAGCAGAGGCAGCGCTGTCTCTGTGGTCTCCACTCTTCCTTCTCCCAAATCTGACAGTACGTGAGATGTAAATGAGGAGGAAGTGAGCCACAGAGGAGATAGCCACAGAAGTGATCTCATTTCCCCGCTACATACCCGCACACACAGCCAGTCCACCCCTGTGGCTACGCCCCCGCTTTCTCTTGTAGTGTTCACCTACCCATCTTTCCTAGACTGAGGATCTGAGATCTGCTACCAATAGGCTACTGTAGAGCAGTGATCATCACACAGGCAGGCATAAGGGATCCACCATCACCATAAAGCGAACCTCCCTCTTGGAAAGTGGTGAAGCAGGCTAGAGTGCAGAGCATCAACTCACAACACAAGTTCTTTGGACTAGTGCCTGCCACAGGACTTCCCTGCCTGGCCCAGGCATCCAATGCTGAAATACCTTGCATTTCTATAGCAACTGGAAGCTAAATACATCCACTTTCTTTTGAATCATGATCTGAGGCAAAGAATACTGGAAGTTTAGTTGTTCTAGAGAACTGCTTGCAATACATTTGCAGAAGAAGCAAGTGCCTAAAGTTAGAGAACAGAGAGGACTACTAATTTTTCCTCCCAGAACTCCTCAAGAGCTGAAAAGCCTCATGATCAAGTTGCTTAAATCTATAGCTTGATCTTTGGTTRCGCCTAATTCAGTTGCCCAAGATTTTCTTCAGGGTTGCAAGATATGGGTAAATTGCTCTCAATTTTTTTACTGTACTGTGATCAAAACCTGCTGACAGCTGATTCTTCAAGACAGCAAGAAAAACATCTGACCCATCCACTCCAGCATATTTACCAAAGATTTGAGCATAAAACTGTCAGGACCAGAGGCTCTTAACTCACCAGCAGGTTATTGACAAGTCACTGCCCTGACATCATTCAGTAATGCAAACTGTGACAAGAAAAATTACTCCCACATATACGCCCTTCCTGCTGCTGTTCTGCTTAAGAGAAGTGAGAAATAGTGTCATTAGTGCAAAGGGAAGTGAAAGTATCTAACCTCCTTACAGAGCTAAGCATATCCCCACCCAGCTTTCCCTTCTGGCCAGAAAAACCAAGGTTCCTACTATGCAGCAACCTCATAACATTTCTCAGGGCAGATTTGAATTGGCACCTGAAGCAAGCTGAAGTGTTCACACTCAAAAGTCTTCCTTACCTTGGTCTTCAGCCTTTGGGCTCACCATCCCTCCTTTCTAGCATCACAGTTAGGGACAAGTGATGAAGAAAAGCCAATCTACAGGGTTTGGGGATTGGAGTGCCCTCTTATACTTGGGGCACATTCCTTGGTCTAACATAAAACCCAGGAAAAAGCTGCCAGGATATGAGTTTCTGTGTTTTGGGTGTTTTTTTGCTTTTTTTTTAAAAGAAATTCTGAGGCAAAGTGACATCATTATCATTGTATCTGAGAGACCTCATCCCTGCAAGCTGTATCTGGGAGAAACTCAAAGTAGGCTTGCATGTCTTGATTCAAGATCCTTTCCTTACCCCCAAGCACAGAGAAAGAATTAACAAAGGAATGCAAGAGGGAGAAAAGTTCAAACAGATGCTTTGATTAAGAAAGTAGATCTTCCCCTCTTGTACTCTACTATCATTCTGAGAACAGCCGTAACAATCTGCCAGTAAAGACAAATCACCTCCCAGAGATGGAGAACAGGCTCTGTCAGTCTCTGAAGACCTACCTTAGTGGAGCGATAACAAGGAGAGCAAAATCTAGGCCAGAACCATGGATTTAAGTGGGAAAACACCTTACTTCCATATTTCACACTCACCTGAATCCCATTCATTAATGTTTGTTCAGATTGTCCTTCCCTGGTCTGTCTTGGAAACTTGCTGCTCTTTGCTGCTGGCAGACATAAAGGCTGAAGAGCTTTGACAACTGCAGTATTCAGAATACCACACAAAAAGCATGTTCGTCCACATCCATTTCCTTATCGGCAGGTTTGGCCAACACTTTAAAAATATAAAGGCACATACTGATAGCCTTTTGGGAAAGTGGCAGAGTCTTTAAATTACTGTTTAAAAGCAATCAGATACAGCTTACTTCTCATAAGCATAGGATGCTAAAGTAACAAAAGGACTTCCTAACCTTGGTTTAATAACTTGCTTGCTAACTTGAAGGCTTTTAGATTCAAGTCACTGAAGCCTCTCTTTGAGCTGAAGCTGCAACCAGCAGTACATTACATGTAAACAGGTACCACTGAGATTTTGTGCATGGAGTACAGCACTTGCTCCCAAGTTTAACATGTGATTAAGCTACACACAGCCTAAGGGGAGATCATATGTACAATATATGCTCACCTACTTTGGTTGAAAATAGGTCCATGTTTCCTGTTATTGATCAGGTATCATTTGGCCTCAATTTTCTCAACTGCTACAAAACACATTTGACAGAGTGCTTGAAACAAAAACATCAGGACTTAAGGGTGCCAGCGTGTCTTATTGCAGGCACATAATTCAGCTTGTGTGTGTGCAAGAGGACGACATTTTGTACATGTTGTTTGTAAAACAGCTGTTTTCACATCTGTCATTGGCTTTAGAACATGCCTCTGAAGATGTGAAGATTGTACTGTGCAAATGAAAGGAGGTTCACCACCTGAAATCAGAAGTTCAAGAAAGGAAATTAAAAAAAAATACTCTGCAAAACACACAATAACACATTTAGGGGCAGAGCACAAGTCATGAGCAATAAAACTCTATACACATATGAAGGTCATGTGTCATGTGTCATTCACCTTTCCATCACCTATTCTCTCCACCCTCCTACTGTCCTCTTCCTCCCGCTTCTAACAGCACAAAAAAGAAAAGCAACTTAGATATCATACATTGTCCCATAAGGAAGAGAGTTCAAAGAGGCTCAGGGAGGGGAAGAAGGAACAGCAAAGGATGGAAGCCGTAAGGTTGCACAGTGTCTCTGGGTGGCTTTTTCTCTTTTTAGAGCTTAATACAGTTTTCACCTTCTGCAGCACAGCTGGGGAAGGACTTAAAAAATCCCTAGGGCAGATAAAAGTACAATATTAGTTATTCAAAATACATATGTAAATTGTCTTTTTTGTTGTATTTCAACCTTTTTGACACATGCAGATCTTGGGAGCAGTGCTAACCATTACGTTAACCAGACTTGTGCATCTTAATTACTATTTTGACATTAGGCAGCCACCAATCATATATATCTTAAAAAAAAAAAAAAAAGTATAGTTGAGATTTTGTGCTAAGCTGAGCCCATAATGCATTGCATCCCTGCTAAACTAGCCAGAAATACTTGGTATAAGCATCTTGCTATACGACATAGTAGTTGTTCCAAGAGAAGAGGATGCCATCATCTTACTTTGCAACAGAGAGAGTGCAAAGGCAAATCACCTCTTCTATGTTCTGAATGTCAGTGTACTGCTGCCCTCCAAGAAACATAGGTGCATGCAGAATGGGAAGGGTGACAGCTGCTGTGCTATGCAGGTGGCCAGCTGTCCCTAGTGAGCTTTGGCAAGCGAAATAATGCTCGTGCTGCTTCTCACAGGGACCAGATGAAAAATACAGGAGCTTTAGCAGCAGAAACGGGCAGCCCACAAGCAGATCAGACACAACACAAAAGTCAAGATACAAGCTCATATGGTAGCTTCACGTTTTTCCTCATTCAAGCACAATTCCCCATTCCTGTCTGCTGGTAGATATATCACACAAATGTAACAATATGGACTAAAAAGTCAAAATCAAGCAAACATGAAAACAAGTCCAGCTACCCCATGACAGACCTGCAAGTGCAGACTTGAAAGAAAAAAACACCGCTGTTTGTTTAGCTTGTAAAATTGCAGAGGTATAAACAACTTACAACACATAATGACAGTTTTATTTTAAAATCCCTTTTTAATGACTTTTTCAACTCCTTTTTTCTTTCTTTCTTTTTTTTTTAATATAATCCTTTCAAGAAGTCACTATTCCCTGGTCAGAAAACCTTGAGAGTAAGAAAAGCAGGTCTGTGAAAAATTAGACTGATATGTGTTTGACTAAAGGTACATCCTCCCCTTGAACAGCAGCAGCAACATTTTGTTGGAGCCTCTCAGTCCCATTCTGCCTTTTATATTGGAGTCTCAGCTCCATTTATTGTCCATGAAAATAAGAATCTTCTGAACTGAAAGGATTTGCTCAGCCTAGTTTTAGGCTGAAGAAATATGAAGAAACATATTTCAAAAATTCTATTTCTGTTATCCATTGCTCCATGATAATTTCTTTTTTTTTTTTAAGAGGACATAAACAAGTATTAATAAAGAAGGGGCACGTTAAACATTTATTCTGTACAAAACTTAGGAAATATAAAGTAAAGGCTCCCACAGCACTGTTAATTTTGCCCTCTTGTGGGGAAGAGGGAGAATTCATTGTAAAGTCACACGACATGTATAATAGTATGAAAAATGCTGCTTATTGTATGAATTAGCAGGTTCAACACCACTGCAGGAAAAACTTTCAATATTCATTTTTCATTTCATTCATTTTCCTTCCTGTTGAATTATACCATAGTGCAAGCTAGACTGCTGTCACTGAAAGAAATCAAACATGTCCTCCTCCTAACCGTTTAAAACCTGTTTTAAAAATGCAAAAAGGATCCTAGAGCACCCTTCAATAATGCAGTTTTTTTGCCCACAAATCTCACCGATTATCCACATGGTGCAAGAACCAGCAACATCCAGAGAACGGAAGCACACACAGCAGAGATAACTGCATTCTTGCCGGTGACCAGAGCAGAGCAATTTAGAAAATGTGAAGATGGTCTAATAGTGGCATATCATACTTAGAGGCAATTAGATCAGCAGGAAATTCCTTCCTAGGTAGATACTGATGAAAGGCAGATTCAGTAGGGCAACAAAGGGAGAAAAGACAAAGGAAAGKAACAACCCACAGTCTGTAACACCCGGGGTAAGGGAGCACTGTAAAGTCCTAAGCTTTAAGCAAAATATTACAAAAGCAGCAGCTTGCAGCCTACTTGCAGCTCAACAGGAGTATTCCATCAACTCTTTATGAAAAAACATATAAAGCTCATACAGGTAATAAAGTAACACGGTAATAAAGTCAAAATGAGAAGAAATGCGAAGATTTGGCTAGAACTGAAATATCAGTATTGAAATGCACAGATTCATGGCTAATTACATCTCAAATACTTAGAGAAAATGTTTTATCAGCAGTTGTATGATCAAACTATGATGATACTAGGTATTATTTTAATTCATTGCTGCTGTCATCATCCCAGTGAAAATGGGATAGAAAAAAATAGAGGCAGCCATCTGGAAGACATGCCCCTGTGTTAAGGAAATTAAAAAATATATATATCATCAGTAAATGGAGAGAAAAGCTAATTTGTACCAGGTTGCTATTGGATTCAAAGGCAGACAGAAGAAGAGTACAGATAGGTACTAGCCAACAGAAATTCAGCCTCAACATAAGACACATTGACACAGCCCACAGGATCAAGGCCATCTGCTCCTGGCTAGTTTTGTCACCTGAAACATGGCCAAAATTAACAAAACCAAATGGCATTTGCTAGTAGAAGTCACATATAGGACAATTTTATTCTCAGGACTCCCCAAAATACACACTCACCAGTGCATTTTAATTAGAAAAAAAATGCTAAAAAATCTTCTCTCTAGCATGGCTACTTTTCCAAATGATTTTGAATTATTAACTTTTCTGGCAACCCTTCGGTCATCTTATGGAAAAAAAGGTCACACAATTGACTTAAGGCCAGTGCCACTATGAGCCAGTGCCAAAGCCAAGAACAGACTTCTGTCCCATAACAAATGGCCATATTGAGTTCTTAGCTTCATCATACAGAGTAGTTAGTCACCTGATATTTCAGGTCATGCTTCTAATCTCCCAACAGATTTCATGACACACTTACAACAACAAGAAATTTAGAGTTTTGCTCAGTTAATAAAAAATTGCATAGCTCACCTATCAAGAAATGCTGGACATCCTAAAGGATTCTGAAGCCAAGACCTGTGGAACTGATTGACCTCTTTTGTGTGAGCTCTGAACAGCTGATGTTCTTCTTGACCAAGGTAGTCAAATCATTAGTCAGAGAAGGGAAGTTCTTCAAACACTGTTGTTTAGCCAACTCTGAAGTACCTTGTGCTAGAAAAATTGATTCTAGCCTTTCATCTAGAAGGCATCAAACTTCTTCACTCCTGCACAAGCTTGCAGAGATGTTGGCCAAGCGAATTCTTGATGCAGAGAGTTTGGAAGCGTGCTAGAATATAGAGTTGAAACCAGGTCAGTGCGACTTGCATATGTTCTCATCTTAAATTACAAATATTTATTCCAGATTCCTGTATTTCTCTCCCTCACTCAAGACTTGTCCACCACACACTGACCCCTTGCTTCAACAGACAGATGTCAGAGCTCTACCTGTCCTTCTCCAAGGCCAGTGTTGTAATCCAGCTCAGCTCAGAGATGAAGAGCTACTGGCTGAAGCTGAATCTGAGCAAAACAGAAGTGAATCTGCTGGAGAGAATAAAGTGCTTCAGAGTTCACAGTCACAACACAATCTCCTCTGATTATTGATCACATTTGTTCAAATTCACATTGTATTTCAAGAGCATTCTTAAATTCCTTGCTGAAAACAAGACCTCTTTCAGTAGCTCCCACAATAAACATGATCTATCATATCTGGCTGGCTTTGAGATTCTGCCCCACCCTGCAGCATGTTGCCCTGGCTGGCTTCAGTTACTCTTCAGTTATTTGGACTTCAGCCACATAATATACACATTTAAGAATTTATCACTTTGAAAGCTCCAAGAGATACAGAAGGCTATAGTACCATTTCTCACCCACACAGCTACCAAGTGCACATCTGCTTTCTCCCAGATGTCTCTCTACAAGATCCCATCTAATTTTAGGTCAAACCAAGATACCATCTGTGTCTGAACTATAACCACAAATTGCACAAAGCCTTGGAATTAAATTTGCAACTGGCAATTGAACTCCTCTGGCAAAACAGAACTTGGTATCACAGGGATAAAATTCACCCATACAGAAAACAGAGCCTCTAGGACCCATCACAGACTGGACTGAATCTCTCCCTGAATTCAGGAATAGCACAAACCTTACAATTGATACCCATAGCAGAAAATGGTATTTCCCTGACTCGTCGCCACTCCCATTCCCGTCCCACATGTACATCAGAACATGTATATTTAAATCCTGCCAAAACGAGACACTCCACTACACACTTTTGCTGTGCTGTGAATGAAAAAAACAAAACAGCCATGCTGCTTAATGCAGCACTGGAAATACACTGGATGAGCAAAGTCTAAGAACCTATCCAGAACAGAGCAAACGGCCTGAAGCCAATGCAGCCTAACAAAAGCTAATATAACATTTGCGTAAGCATCATGTGAATCCGTATAAGCAGGCACATATTCTCTGCTCTTTGAAGCTTTTTTGCATTCTTAAGGTGAAAGAGAGAAGGAAGGTCCCAAAGGCAAGGAAAAAAAAAAAAGAAAGAACAAAACTACAATATCTTAGCACAGGGAGCCCATTCTTCTTGACTCTCCACATATTGAACCTTACACACACAAGATCTTCATTATACCAATATATTTGTATAATCAATAGCCAAAAGAGACAAGCCTAGGAGAGTTGTAGGGAAGAAGCATACTGGCCATAGCTCACAGGTGAGAGAGGAGAACTGCGTCCGAATCCCAGCTCTCCACTGCAGAATGGCATTAGGCATTCTACCAGACCTTGCTGCCTTACCCTCTTCCACATCTAGGAATTCAGATTACTCAGAAATCTCTGTACCAGTTGCATGACTGTTTCAGCACAGGACCTCAGCTCAAAATTACTCAAGAGACATTGGTGATACAGATGATCATCCTCTCCCAGCCACAAAAACAGGGTGAATTATTCTGAAGGTGGCTGCAGACTTGGCCTCTCAGAGACAACGTTCTTTCAGTGGTAGTCTCACCATCTGTTTTCTACTAAGTAATCCAAACCCAAAGTACAGAAGATGAACAAAGATGACCTCAAAATGATTTACCAAGTGGAAAAATCTGCAAGCTAAGGGGTGCCTGGTTTGACAAGATTCTTAACTTTATGCCAGTTGAATATATCCACACATATGGAACACATAACAAGCTTAATGAAGTAAGGCCATTTAAGAAGAAATATGGATGTAGAATAGTTAAATTGGATCTAGTAGTACAACTACTTGAATTGTTCATACTCAGGTCTGCTGCCTCTCTCATAGTAGTTTTTAAGGATGGCGAGAAAAAAGTAAAAAAACAAGTTTCAAGTAAGCCTATCTATGTAATGCTGAATAATAAAATACTCAGCCAATCAAGCAGAAGTCTTACTCTGTAACATTCTCACAAACACACTTGCTTCAAGTGATGGCCCGATTTTAAAAGAATGCTGACAGTGTGAGTGAACACATCCCTTCCATGCCTCCCTGAAAGAACAAAACTTTCAAAACATTTCCGCAGTGTTCTATACTCTGAATAATAATTGAGTAAAGAAAGTCTGATACCAGAATACCCTCTGTTTTCACTAAATAACACTGCTCATCTTGGATCTTGTTATTGGGGGACAGAATCCCTTCTTCATTCTGGAGTCCCTACATCCTCCATGAAGTACCGAGAAATACTGAAAAGCTAAAGAAACAGAGAGAAGCTGAGAAGCTGTCCTCTGACAGAAGGCACCGCAGTACAGCAGTAGGGCAACACAACCCACAATAGGTAATTTGAACCAAGACACCTCCAGCTGTTAGCTGCTGCCCCCTACTGTACTGCCACACAGGAGCATTCCTGTTTCAGAAAATGTAATTTCATAAGCATTGTTATTAGACTATTGAGTTTTCAAGTTCTCATAATCATTAGCCAGATTCTTGCTTTTTAAATACTCATGCAGCAAATCACACGGTAACACCTTCATCTTCTTGACAATAAGAATTTGTTCTGACACACCAAACTACGACTCCATTTTTCTTATCGGTACATCATGAATGTCATTACAACAATACACACAAATATTTCCTTCTGAATTATAGCAGTTTATTTTAATATTTTGTACAGCTAGCATTGGTCTCCAGTAATAAGTTTAATCTTACATAAGTGAGTCCCCCCAAACCCACTCTTAAGGAAGGAATGTTCAACTTTTACCATTTCTAATTTAGAGGGAAACTATTTATAGGGTAAGACGCAATTTGAAGAATGGAAAGAAATCTTAATTTGTGAATAAAATCCCTCGGAAGTTCTCAGGGTTTACTTACTTCTACTTGGATTCATGAACAAGTGCAAAGGTCATGTTTGTCAAGACTGCACGAAGAATAGATTCATCTAAGAGATGATTTTTTTCTCTGTAGTGGGACAGGGTTTTGTTTCCTTTTTTCCTACTTCATGCCACAAGCTTCTGCTATGTAGATACATACTTTACAGTCTACAAACAATCAACATTTGTAACAGGTTTTTCCAAAAGGTACTCATATACCAGTCTCACTTCATTTTTTCAGTTGTTTTCAGTACCATTTAAAACATCTTCATTTCTTACTATGCATTTGTTTTTTTAACACAGACCAGAGAAACTGACCTCAACAGATATTGCCTTTAAGGAATAAACTACACGTAAAACAAATAAATACTTTAAAATCCTTTTAAATGGTAATAATGTACACACTCTGTTCCAGTGCAGAACTTCACTATCTGTTAGGTAAAAAGCACTCCAAGTATAGCTCTTCAGCAGCAGACTAAGAATCCCAGTCATCTGCTTGTACCATTTTCCTTACATTACTTGAGTAATGGGGAAAAAATGAACAACCTAAGAGAAATTCCCTTCTCTTCCACACTCAGAGATTTATCAGTGTCTGATATTAAGCAATTCACATTCTCTAGCACAAATAAAACAAAAAGAGGTTGTATAAACATTTCCTTCTCCCCCCCTATAAAACACACCATCAGTAATTTTGAAACAGTTCAGATGGAACTATTAAACTTGGAGAAACACCAACAAGAAGAAATGAAAGTCAAGAGCTAGCCACAGGGCTTACAGAATTCAATGCCCTATTAAAAGGAAACCCACTCTGGGGGCTAAATTAGCTTTCTTTGTATGAAGGCTGACAGACACCTAGATTTCTACAGGCCTTTCAACCTCAGAGGAATGCAGTTCCCCCCAAAAGTACCTCTTTACTACACCCTTAAGCTTCACAGCCTTTTCAGCCTATATGTTGAATGCCATAAAGCTGACGTGTTGGTTGGTTTTGTAAAAAGTTTTTAGAGAAACAGTGCAAGTGAAAAGCCCAAATGCTGAACCTGATCCAGAATCTCCAGAGGGAAGTGAGAATTTTACCAGTCCTGACTGAAAATGGGCAGATGAATACTTGCGATTTTATTTACTTAAAGAAGCCAATTTAAGTTAGGTTGAGTCAAGTCTTAAATACTTATGAAACTTTAAATTGAAAATAAGATCTCGACTCAGAAGCTGAATGTTGATTCTTCATTATTTCGAAAGTCTCATTTTACAACAGTGATTAGAGAGTATAAGACTTCTTTTAAAAGAAGTTTGTATTTTTTGGTGTCAAAAGGAAGATCAGCTCACTACAGTGTTGCACCTTTCATTCTTAAAAGGGACCACAAATTTTGGCAAAAAAAAAACTTGTAGTGAAAATTTCTTGTGTTTCTTACAGAGAACAAATATATTGCTAAAGCTATGGAAGCTTTCAGCTACACAAAAATGAGCCAATGTAGCACCTTACTCCACAAGAGCATCCCAAAATGCTTTACAATACAACAAAAGAAATACCCTTACATGAATGTTATATACCTGTCTGAGGTTTTTTGGATGCCATGTAGTGGGGTTTTTTTCCCCTTTGAGAAGTTATATCCCAGTTAGAATAAATCAAATTCTTTCTTTTGTTTTAACTGTTCTTTTCAACATGTTATATATATACAACCTTTAAAATACACTTAAAAATAGCTGCACACATTTTATATCATTCTACTAGAGAAGGGCAGTCCAGACAGACCATGCTTCTCAGTATATTAAAAATTGTAAATAAAACCCAACCAGACTTATTCTCCTCTGGTACCCGTGCCGGCCCAAAGGAGGGAAGGGAAGGAACAAGCAGTTTTAAAATGGGAGTCTTTCACAAAACACGCTACTTACAAATCTCAGGTTAATTTCCTCAAGCAGTTTTACATCAAATTCTTCCTTAAATATTTGAGGTCACACACTGCCACCTTAGCAATGAAATCTGTTGCAACATGCATGTGTCAGCTTCCCACTAAACCAACTGCAACCCTGAGGATATGTCTGGCCTGGTAGAAAGAGGAAATGTAACACAATTCCTGAAGTATGGCTGGTCCTCCATTTCAAAATTCTGTATGGTTTCCTTGATGGTTCTTGGACACACACCCACACTTTTTTTCTAGTTCACTTTTCCCTCTAACCAATATGCAGATTTCTCCTCCGAATCATCCACATCTTGATGTTCCAGTGAAACAATCCACATCATCCATCCAGAGGTTTTCCCAGGTAGACCAAAGTCACTTCCGTGTTACCATACACAGCAGACACTGCTGGATACAGGCAAACCTTTGGCAATCCTCTGAATGCAACTCCCAAAAACTCATAGCCCCTCTCAAATGCTAATGTTTTGTCTTCCATGTCCAGGATAACTCGAATCCGTTCACCTATCTGGAAACAGAAGTAAGAAGAGGAAGAAAAACAAAACAAAAGAAAAAGGTCAACATATTCAGATGGAGACATGAAAAATAAAGCAAAGCCCATGTATAGTACAGCAGATCATGTCAAAGTGAGGTTTGGCTGTTTCTCAAGATTGTGCTACTTTTGCCGTGGAACTTCTCCATTTTACTGATACATGTAAGATTCTGAGTACCTGTACTGGCAGCTTCCAATGGGCAACCTATATCTAACCCCCACCACAGTAACAAAGGTAGCCCTTCACATCAGAACACTGCAACAGCACTGAGAATTAGCATAATGTATTGCATTTACTTCAGCATTCTGCAGCCTGTGGGAGTTTTGTAATGATATCCACCCAAAGTTACCCAAACTCTGTATTCGGTTGTTATCACTCACCAGTAATGTCTGTGAAGAGCAATTCTAAAGACAATGAACCTGTTTCAAAAAAAGATAAGTGCAACACACAAAATATACCAGAATATTTTACCAACTATGCAAGTACTGTCACTGTCAGAGGGATTCCTTTACCAAGGCAGAAAAAAATTACAGTGCAAAGCTTAGGCAAAGTAAGTATGAAAAAAACTAAAATATATATAAACACGAGTGAAATGAACACTGAATGCAGCAAGATGATCAGATCAGGACATACATGATGCTCCCTGCATTCACCTAGCACGTTTTTCAAATGTAAGTGCAAGTCACAGACACCAGCAGCGAGCACAACATGATATAGCACAAACTTCTGATTCTCCACAAGCCAACTGCAATGTTGGCATTTTCTTCTAATCAACGCATTTTTCTTCTAACGCTAACAAACATATAGTTACTTTTGGTATATTATATAAAAGCAGCTCACTGTGAATGTTTTACTAAATATAAAATACTTTAAAAGATCACCAATCTGAGCTCCGAACAATTTTTAAAAAGAAAGAAGCAACTGCAAGAACTGTTCACTCTTGAGTCCACATGAGAGTTCACCTGGCTTTAAAACTTTTTCTTGCCCTGCTGCTGTGTAAAGGCCTACACAAGGATCACAGAAACTGACCGCAAATGGTTCAGTCTGGAAAGTGTCTGTACCGTTTCCATGTTAGAAAACATGCAAATAGAAAGAAAGCTAAATCTCTTTAATTACACTAATTTTAGGTTTTGTTTGCAAAAATGGCAGGTACGAGTTCCAGATCAAATCAGGTTAAGAGCTTGGCAGTGAGCCTTTATGTTAAATTTAGGAATTTCAGATACAAGTTGCTAAGCAAACCTTCACCCGCAACTGAAATACAAGCAGCCTTGGAGTCAACATTCATACAAAACCATTGACGTTATGAGACAGGAATTACACTGCATATAGTTGAGGTTGTAATGTGAGGAAATCTAGCAGGCAAACTATTGTTGTGCAGGTGGCCAGAAGAGCAAAGGTAAACCACTTCTACATGGACAAAAAGACAGGATGGCACTTCCTCTTTAATAACATCTAGTTATCTGAACATCACATCCCAGCCCAGGGATGTCACCTTTAGGAACGCTGCCAGGGAGCAAACAAACAGCACTCAGCATTGCTGCAGTTTTTTGCAGGAAGATTCTTACCTAAGCACTAACCTCAACTCCCACTGCAGGGTAACAAAAAGATAACACACCTACCACACACACACATATTACTGACTGGGAAAATCTTTACTTAAGATAGCTAGAACAGCCTTGTCAGCTTTTATTTCAAAAAGCAATTGTCTTTAAATAAGTACCCATAGTGTGTGTTCTTCGCCTGATACTTGAAATAAAAGCGTATTTGTTATCATCAGTAGGGGAAACAACAGAGAATGAGTAATACTGAACAACACACACAGACGTAATCTAAGGAAACATTAAATTAAGGGGAAAAAACCCTGGGACAGCACAATTATTTACCTTCTGCAGGGAACATTTTGCTCTAGATCACCATTTAAGCTCAGTTCAGCAAACAGCTAACTGCTATACACTATGAAGAAATTCTTGGAGGACAACAGTTGCCAGACACAGTTAAGCTTCCAGCCTGTGCCAAGTCTCACCCACCTGGTACTTCGGTGCATTATTGCACTGAGGGAAACTGCCGTTCACTTCTCCATTATGCAGCAAATTATTGTCCACCAAATTCCAGCCCCAACTCTGGTCATCGCTCCCCAGCAGCGCCACGTAGCCCTGACACTGCATGGCAGCCCGCTTTGTGGCGATGCCGATGACGGCCACAGTGCCCAGCGGGCCCTCCCACCACACCTCCCACGCGTGGCGGCCCTCGCTGAAGCCGATCTTGGTCCTTGCCCCATCCGTGCTCTGAGCAATGGGGTTGCGGTGCAAAGTGAAGCCGTTCTTCTTGATGTAGACGTTCCTGGAGCAATCGTTGGTGCTAAAGGCATGGTGAAAGGCACGTACCTAGCAGAGAAGGAGGGAGAGGGCGTTTAGGCAGGAAGGGGTGATCCCGATCCCTCCGGCGGGGCCGCTGGAAGGGCGATACCCATCCTCTTCCTCCACCCCCTCCCCGGCTCCTAACGCGGGGCGCGCAACGACGCCGGGCCCCGCCGCCGCCCCAGGCGGCACACGGCTCACCTTGCCCTTGTAGGTGGGCACGTTGCAGAGGATGTCGGTGCGCAGCGCCTCCTCCGCCAGGCAGCGGGCCGCCAGGCTGCGCCACACCTCGCTGTTCTCGTCGCCGTGGAGGACGCGGTGCCACAGCTTGCAGACCAGGGCGCAGCTCCGCAGCTCCCGCAGCTCCAGGTAGGAGAACACCAGCTCCAGCACCCGCCCCGGCAGCCGCCACCCCGCTCCCCCCGTCAACGCC